>NW_027520367.1:0-104356 GCF_051991245.1 Festucalex cinctus
TGTACATTTGAGCTGAATGTGTCAAAATCTTAAAAATTAACAGGTGCCAAGCAATTTCATGCTAGAATCATCATCCGGATGCCAAAATAAACTAAATACAGCAAAAGATTTGAGTGCACAACGTTTGGTTTAGGTTTGACAGCCATAATCACCTTTTTATTGCTTTAAATGCGTTTTTAGCGCATGATTGTACATTTGAGCTGAATGTGTCAAAATCTTAAAAATTAACAGGTGCCCAAGCAATTTCATGCTAGAATCATCATCCGGATGCCAAAATAAACTAAATACAGCAAAAGATTTGAGTGCACAACGTTTGGTTTAGATTTGACAGCCATAATCAGCAATTGTGTACATTTGAGCTGAATGTGTCAAAATCTTAAAAATTAACAGGTGCCCAAGCAATTTCATGCTAGAATCATCATCCGGATGCCAAAATAAACTAAATACAGCAAAAGATTTGAGTGCACAACGTTTGGTTTAGGTTTGACAGCCATAATCACCTTTTTATTGCTTTAAATGCGTTTTTAGCGCATGATTGTACATTTGAGCTGAATGTGTCAAAATCTTAAAAATTAACAGGTGCCCAAGCAATTTCATGCTAGAATCATCATCCGGATGCCAAAATAAACTAAATACAGCAAAAGATTTGAGTGCACAACGTTTGGTTTAGATTTGACAGCCATAATCAGCAATTGTGTACATTTGAGCTGAATGTGTCAAAATCTTAAAAATTAACAGGTGCCCAAGCAATTTCATGCTAGAATCATCATCCGGATGCCAAAATAAACTAAATACAGCAAAAGATTTGAGTGCACAACGTTTGGTTTAGGTTTGACAGCCATAATCACCTTTTTATTGCTTTAAATGCGTTTTTAGCGCATGATTGTACATTTGAGCTGAATGTGTCAAAATCTTAAAAATTAACAGGTGCCCAAGCAATTTCATGCTAGAATCATCATCCGGATGCCAAAATAAACTAAATACAGCAAAAGAATTGAGTGCACAACGTTTGGTTTAGATTTGACAGCCATAATCAGCAATTGTGTACATTTGAGCTGAATGTGTCAAAATCTTAAAAATTAACAGGTGCCCAAGCAATTTCATGCTAGAATCATCATCCGGATGCCAAAATAAACTAAATACAGCAAAAGATTTGAGTGCACAACGTTTGGTTTAGGTTTGACAGCCATAATCACCTTTTTATTGCTTTAAATGCGTTTTTAGCGCATGATTGTACATTTGAGCTGAATGTGTCAAAATCTTTAAAATTAACAGGTGCCCAAGCAATTTCATGCTAGAATCATCATCCGGATGCAAAAATAAACTAAATACAGCAAAAGATTTGAGTGCACAACGTTTGGTTTAGATTTGACAGCCATAATCAGCAATTGTGTACATTTGAGCTGAATGTGTCAAAATCTTAAAAATTAACAGGTGCCCAAGCAATTTCATGCTAGAATCATCATCCGGATGCCAAAATAAACTAAATACAGCAAAAGATTTGAGTGCACAACGTTTGGTTTAGGTTTGACAGCCATAATCACCTTTTTATTGCTTTAAATGCGTTTTTAGCGCATGATTGTACATTTGAGCTGAATGTGTCAAAATCTTAAAATTAACAGGTGCCCAAGCAATTTCATGCTAGAATCATCATCCGGATGCCAAAATAAACTAAATACAGCAAAAGATTTGAGTGCACAACGTTTGGTTTAGATTTGACAGCCATAATCAGCAATTGCGTACATTTGAGCTGAATGTGTCAAAATCTTAAAAATTAACAGGTGCCCAAGCAATTTCATGCTAGAATCATCATCCGGATGCCAAAATAAACTAAATACAGCAAAAGATTTGAGTGCACAACGTTTGGTTTAGGTTTGACAGCCATAATCACCTTTTTATTGCTTTAAATGCGTTTTTAGCGCATGATTGTACATTTGAGCTGAATGTGTCAAAATCTTAAAAATTAACAGGTGCCCAAGCAATTTCATGCTAGAATCATCATCCGGATGCCAAAATAAACTAAATACAGCAAAAGATTTGAGTGCACAACGTTTGGTTTAGATTTGACAGCCATAATCAGCAATTGTGTACATTTGAGGTGAATGTGTCAAAATCTTAAAAATTAACAGGTGCCCAAGCAATTTCATGCTAGAATCATCATCCGGATGCCAAAATAAACTAAATACAGCAAAAGATTTGAGTGCACAACGTTTGGTTTAGGTTTGACAGCCATAATCACCTTTTTATTGCTTTAAATGCGTTTTTAGCGCATGATTGTACATTTGAGCTGAATGTGTCAAAATCTTAAAAATTAACAGGTGCCCAAGCAATTTCATGCTAGAATCATCATCCGGATGCCAAAATAAACTAAATACAGCAAAAGATTTGAGTGCACAACGTTTGGTTTAGATTTGACAGCCATAATCAGCAATTGTGTACATTTGAGCTGAATGTGTCAAAATCTTAAAAATTAACAAGTGCCCAAGCAATTTCATGCTAGAATCATCATCCGGATGCCAAAATAAACTAAATACAGCAAAAGATTTGAGTGCACAACGTTTGGTTTAGGTTTGACAGCCATAATCACCTTTTTATTGCTTTAAATGCGTTTTTAGCGCATGATTGTACATTTGAGCTGAATGTGTCAAAATCTTAAAAATTAACAGGTGCCCAAGCAATTTCATGCTAGAATCATCATCCGGATGCCAAAATAAACTAAATACAGCAAAAGATTTGAGTGCACAACGTTTGGTTTAGATTTGACAGCCATAATCAGCAATTGTGTACATTTGAGCTGAATGTGTCAAAATCTTAAAAATTAACAGGTGCCCAAGCAATTTCATGCTAGAATCATCATCCGGATGCCAAAATAAACTAAATACAGCAAAAGATTTGAGTGCACAACGTTTGGTTTAGGTTTGACAGCCATAATCACCTTTTTATTGCTTTAAATGCGTTTTTAGCGCATGATTGTACATTTGAGCTGAATGTGTCAAAATCTTAAAAATTAACAGGTGTCCCAAGCAATTTCATGCTAGAATCATCATCCGGATGCCAAAATAAACTAAATACAGCAAAAGATTTGAGTGCACAACGTTTGGTTTAGGTTTGACAGCCATAATCACCTTTTTATTGCTTTAAATGCGTTTTTAGCGCATGATTGTACATTTGAGCTGAATGTGTCAAAATCTTAAAAATTAACAGGTGCCCAAGCAATTTCATGCTAGAATCATCATCCGGATGCCAAAATAAACTAAATACAGCAAAAGATTTGAGTGCACAACGTTTGGTTTAGATTTGACAGCCATAATCAGCAATTGTGTACATTTGAGCTGAATGTGTCAAAATCTTAAAAATTAACAGGTGCCCAAGCAATTTCATGCTAGAATCATCATCCGGATGCCAAAATAAACTAAATACAGCAAAAGATTTGAGTGCACAACGTTTGGTTTAGATTTGACAGCCATAATCAGCAATTGTGTACATTTGAGCTGAATGTGTCAAAATCTTAAAAATTAACAGGTGCCCAAGCAATTTCATGCTAGAATCATCATCCGGATGCCAAAATAAACTAAATACAGCAAAAGATTTGAGTGCACAACGTTTGGTTTAGGTTTGACAGCCCAATTGTGTACATTTGAGCTGAATGTGTCAAAATCTTAAAAATTAACAGGTGCCCAAGCAATTTCATGCTAGAATCATCATCCGGATGCCAAAATAAACTAAATACAGCAAAAGATTTGAGTGCACAACGTTTGGTTTAGGTTTGACAGCCATAATCACCTTTTTATTGCTTTAAATGCGTTTTTAGCGCATGATTGTACATTTGAGCTGAATGTGTCAAAATCTTAAAAATTAACAGGTGCCCAAGCAATTTCATGCTAGAATCATCATCCGGATGCCAAAATAAACAAAATACAGCAAAAGATTTGAGTGCACAACGTTTGGTTTAGATTTGACAGCCATAATCAGCAATTGTGTACATTTGAGCTGAATGTGTCAAATTCTTAAAAATTAACAGGTGCCCAAGCAATTTCATGCTAGAATCATCATCCGGATGCCAAAATAAACTAAATACAGCAAAAGATTTGAGTGCACAACGTTTGGTTTAGGTTTGACAGCCATAATCAGCAATTGTGTACATTTGAGCTGAATGTGTCAAAATCTTAAAAATTAACAGGTGCCCAAGCAATTTCATGCTAGAATCATCATCCGGATGCCAAAATAAACTAAATACAGCAAAAGATTTGAGTGCACAACGTTTGGTTTAGATTTGACAGCCATAATCAGCAATTGTGTACATTTGAGCTGAATGTGTCAAAATCTTAAAAATTAACAGGTGCCCAAGCAATTTCATGCTAGAATCATCATCCGGATGCCAAAATAAACTAAATACAGCAAAAGATTTGAGTGCACAACGTTTGGTTTAGGTTTGACAGCCATAATCACCTTTTTATTGCTTTAAATGCGTTTTTAGCGCATGATTGTACATTTGAGCTGAATGTGTCAAAATCTTAAAAATTAACAGGTGCCCAAGCAATTTCATGCTAGAATCATCATCCGGATGCCAAAATAAACTAAACACAGCAAAAGATTTGAGTGCACAACGTTTGGTTTAGGTTTGACAGCCATAATCACCTTTTTATTGCTTTAAATGCGTTTTTAGCGCATGATTGTACATTTGAGCTGAATGTGTCAAAATCTTAAAAATTAACAGGTGCCCAAGCAATTTCATGCTAGAATCATCATCCGGATGCCAAAATAAACTAAATACAGCAAAAGATTTGAGTGCACAACGTTTGGTTTAGATTTGACAGCCATAATCAGCAATTGTGTACATTTGAGCTGAATGTGTCAAAATCTTAAAAATTAACAGGTGCCCAAGCAATTTCATGCTAGAATCATCATCCGGATGCCAAAATAAACTAAATACAGCAAAAGATTTGAGTGCACAACGTTTGGTTTAGGTTTGACAGCCATAATCACCTTTTTATTGCTTTAAATGCGTTTTTAGCGCATGATTGTACATTTGAGCTGAATGTGTCAAAATCTTAAAAATTAACAGGTGCCCAAGCAATTTCATGCTAGAATCATCATCCGGATGCCAAAATAAACTAAATACAGCAAAAGATTTGAGTGCACAACGTTTGGTTTAGATTTGACAGCCATAATCAGCAATTGTGTACATTTGAGCTGAATGTGTCAAAATCTTAAAAAATTAACAGGTGCCCAAGCAATTTCATGCTAGAATCATCATCCGGATGCCAAAATAAACTAAATACAGCAAAAGATTTGAGTGCACAACGTTTGGTTTAGGTTTGACAGCCATAATCACCTTTTTATTGCTTTAAATGCGTTTTTAGCGCATGATTGTACATTTGAGCTGAATGTGTCAAAATCTTAAAAATTAACAGGTGCCCAAGCAATTTCATGCTAGAATCATCATCCGGATGCCAAAATAAACTAAATACAGCAAAAGATTTGAGTGCACAACGTTTGGTTTAGATTTGACAGCCATAATCAGCAATTGTGTACATTTGAGCTGAATGTGTCAAAATCTTAAAAATTAACAGGTGCCCAAGCAATTTCATGCTAGAATCATCATCCGGATGCCAAAATAAACTAAATACAGCAAAAGATTTGAGTGCACAACGTTTGGTTTAGGTTTGACAGCCATAATCACCTTTTTATTGCTTTAAATGCGTTTTTAGCGCATGATTGTACATTTGAGCTGAATGTGTCAAAATCTTAAAAATTAACAGGTGCCCAAGCAATTTCATGCTAGAATCATCATCCGGATGCCAAAATAAACTAAATACAGCAAAAGATTTGAGTGCACAACGTTTGGTTTAGATTTGACAGCCATAATCAGCAATTGTGTACATTTGAGCTGAATGTGTCAAAATCTTAAAAATTAACAGGTGCCCAAGCAATTTCATGCTAGAATCATCATCCGGATGCCAAAATAAACTAAATACAGCAAAAGATTTGAGTGCACAACGTTTGGTTTAGGTTTGACAGCCATAATCACCTTTTTATTGCTTTAAATGCGTTTTTAGCGCATGATTGTACATTTGAGCTGAATGTGTCAAAATCTTAAAAATTAACAGGTGCCCAAGCAATTTCATGCTAGAATCATCATCCGGATGCCAAAATAAACTAAATACAGCAAAAGATTTGAGTGCACAACGTTTGGTTTAGATTTGACAGCCATAATCAGCAATTGTGTACATTTGAGCTGAATGTGTCAAAATCTTAAAAATTAACAGGTGCCCAAGCAATTTCATGCTAGAATCATCATCCGGATGCCAAAATAAACTAAATACAGCAAAAGATTTGAGTGCACAACGTTTGGTTTAGGTTTGACAGCCATAATCACCTTTTTATTGCTTTAAATGCGTTTTTAGCGCATGATTGTACATTTGAGCTGAATGTGTCAAAATCTTAAAAATTAACAGGTGCCCAAGCAATTTCATGCTAGAATCATCATCCGGATGCCAAAATAAACTAAATACAGCAAAAGATTTGAGTGCACAACGTTTGGTTTAGATTTGACAGCCATAATCAGCAATTGTGTACATTTGAGGTGAATGTGTCAAAATCTTAAAAATTAACAGGTGCCCAAGCAATTTCATGCTAGAATCATCATCCCGATGCCAAAATAAACTAAATACAGCAAAAGATTTGAGTGCACAACGTTTGGTTTAGATTTGACAGCCATAATCAGCAATTGTGTACATTTGAGCTGAATGTGTCAAAATCTTAAAAATTAACAGGTGCCCAAGCAATTTCATGCTAGAATCATCATCCGGATGCCAAAATAAACTAAATACAGCAAAAGATTTGAGTGCACAACGTTTGGTTTAGGTTTGACAGCCATAATCACCTTTTTATTGCTTTAAATGCGTTTTTAGCGCATGATTGTACATTTGAGCTGAATGTGTCAAAATCTTAAAAATTAACAGGTGCCCAAGCAATTTCATGCTAGAATCATCATCCGGATGCCAAAATAAACTAAATACAGCAAAAGATTTGAGTGCACAACGTTTGGTTTAGATTTGACAGCCATAATCAGCAATTGTGTACATTTGAGCTGAATGTGTCAAAATCTTAAAAATTAACAGGTGCCCAAGCAATTTCATGCTAGAATCATCATCCGGATGCCAAAATAAACTAAATACAGCAAAAGATTTGAGTGCACAACGTTTGGTTTAGGTTTGACAGCCATAATCACCTTTTTATTGCTTTAAATGCGTTTTTAGCGCATGATTGTACATTTGAGCTGAATGTGTCAAAATCTTAAAAATTAACAGGTGCCCAAGCAATTTCATGCTAGAATCATCATCCGGATGCCAAAATAAACTAAATACAGCAAAAGATTTGAGTGCACAACGTTTGGTTTAGATTTGACAGCCATAATCAGCAATTGTGTACATTTGAGCTGAATGTGTCAAAATCTTAAAAATTAACAAGTGCCCAAGCAATTTCATGCTAGAATCATCATCCGGATGCCAAAATAAACTAAATACAGCAAAAGATTTGAGTGCACAACGTTTGGTTTAGGTTTGACAGCCATAATCACCTTTTTATTGCTTTAAATGCGTTTTTAGCGCATGATTGTACATTTGAGCTGAATGTGTCAAAATCTTAAAAATTAACAGGTGCCCAAGCAATTTCATGCTAGAATCATCATCCGGATGCCAAAATAAACTAAATACAGCAAAAGATTTGAGTGCACAACGTTTGGTTTAGATTTGACAGCCATAATCAGCAATTGTGTACATTTGAGCTGAATGTGTCAAAATCTTAAAAATTAACAGGTGCCCAAGCAATTTCATGCTAGAATCATCATCCGGATGCCAAAATAAACTAAATACAGCAAAAGATTTGAGTGCACAACGTTTGGTTTAGGTTTGACAGCCATAATCACCTTTTTATTGCTTTAAATGCGTTTTTAGCGCATGATTGTACATTTGAGCTGAATGTGTCAAAATCTTAAAAATTAACAGGTGCCCAAGCAATTTCATGCTAGAATCATCATCCGGATGCCAAAATAAACTAAATACAGCAAAAGATTTGAGTGCACAACGTTTGGTTTAGGTTTGACAGCCATAATCACCTTTTTATTGCTTTAAATGCGTTTTTAGCGCATGATTGTACATTTGAGCTGAATGTGTCAAAATCTTAAAAATTAACAGGTGCCCAAGCAATTTCATGCTAGAATCATCATCCGGATGCCAAAATAAACTAAATACAGCAAAAGATTTGAGTGCACAACGTTTGGTTTAGATTTGACAGCCATAATCAGCAATTGTGTACATTTGAGCTGAATGTGTCAAAATCTTAAAAATTAACAGGTGCCCAAGCAATTTCATGCTAGAATCATCATCCGGATGCCAAAATAAACTAAATACAGCAAAAGATTTGAGTGCACAACGTTTGGTTTAGATTTGACAGCCATAATCAGCAATTGTGTACATTTGAGCTGAATGTGTCAAAATCTTAAAAATTAACAGGTGCCCAAGCAATTTCATGCTAGAATCATCATCCGGATGCCAAAATAAACTAAATACAGCAAAAGATTTGAGTGCACAACGTTTGGTTTAGGTTTGACAGCCCAATTGTGTACATTTGAGCTGAATGTGTCAAAATCTTAAAAATTAACAGGTGCCCAAGCAATTTCATGCTAGAATCATCATCCGGATGCCAAAATAAACTAAATACAGCAAAAGATTTGAGTGCACAACGTTTGGTTTAGGTTTGACAGCCATAATCACCTTTTTATTGCTTTAAATGCGTTTTTAGCGCATGATTGTACATTTGAGCTGAATGTGTCAAAATCTTAAAAATTAACAGGTGCCCAAGCAATTTCATGCTAGAATCATCATCCGGATGCCAAAATAAACAAAATACAGCAAAAGATTTGAGTGCACAACGTTTGGTTTAGATTTGACAGCCATAATCAGCAATTGTGTACATTTGAGCTGAATGTGTCAAATTCTTAAAAATTAACAGGTGCCCAAGCAATTTCATGCTAGAATCATCATCCGGATGCCAAAATAAACTAAATACAGCAAAAGATTTGAGTGCACAACGTTTGGTTTAGGTTTGACAGCCATAATCAGCAATTGTGTACATTTGAGCTGAATGTGTCAAAATCTTAAAAATTAACAGGTGCCCAAGCAATTTCATGCTAGAATCATCATCCGGATGCCAAAATAAACTAAATACAGCAAAAGATTTGAGTGCACAACGTTTGGTTTAGATTTGACAGCCATAATCAGCAATTGTGTACATTTGAGCTGAATGTGTCAAAATCTTAAAAATTAACAGGTGCCCAAGCAATTTCATGCTAGAATCATCATCCGGATGCCAAAATAAACTAAATACAGCAAAAGATTTGAGTGCACAACGTTTGGTTTAGGTTTGACAGCCATAATCACCTTTTTATTGCTTTAAATGCGTTTTTAGCGCATGATTGTACATTTGAGCTGAATGTGTCAAAATCTTAAAAATTAACAGGTGCCCAAGCAATTTCATGCTAGAATCATCATCCGGATGCCAAAATAAACTAAATACAGCAAAAGATTTGAGTGCACAACGTTTGGTTTAGGTTTGACAGCCATAATCACCTTTTTATTGCTTTAAATGCGTTTTTAGCGCATGATTGTACATTTGAGCTGAATGTGTCAAAATCTTAAAAATTAACAGGTGCCCAAGCAATTTCATGCTAGAATCATCATCCGGATGCCAAAATAAACTAAATACAGCAAAAGATTTGAGTGCACAACGTTTGGTTTAGATTTGACAGCCATAATCAGCAATTGTGTACATTTGAGCTGAATGTGTCAAAATCTTAAAAATTAACAGGTGCCCAAGCAATTTCATGCTAGAATCATCATCCGGATGCCAAAATAAACTAAATACAGCAAAAGATTTGAGTGCACAACGTTTGGTTTAGATTTGACAGCCATAATCAGCAATTGTGTACATTTGAGCTGAATGTGTCAAAATCTTAAAAATTAACAGGTGCCCAAGCAATTTCATGCTAGAATCATCATCCGGATGCCAAAATAAACTAAATACAGCAAAAGATTTGAGTGCACAACGTTTGGTTTAGGTTTGACAGCCCAATTGTGTACATTTGAGCTGAATGTGTCAAAATCTTAAAAATTAACAGGTGCCCAAGCAATTTCATGCTAGAATCATCATCCGGATGCCAAAATAAACTAAATACAGCAAAAGATTTGAGTGCACAACGTTTGGTTTAGGTTTGACAGCCATAATCACCTTTTTATTGCTTTAAATGCGTTTTTAGCGCATGATTGTACATTTGAGCTGAATGTGTCAAAATCTTAAAAATTAACAGGTGCCCAAGCAATTTCATGCTAGAATCATCATCCGGATGCCAAAATAAACAAAATACAGCAAAAGATTTGAGTGCACAACGTTTGGTTTAGATTTGACAGCCATAATCAGCAATTGTGTACATTTGAGCTGAATGTGTCAAATTCTTAAAAATTAACAGGTGCCCAAGCAATTTCATGCTAGAATCATCATCCGGATGCCAAAATAAACTAAATACAGCAAAAGATTTGAGTGCACAACGTTTGGTTTAGGTTTGACAGCCATAATCAGCAATTGTGTACATTTGAGCTGAATGTGTCAAAATCTTAAAAATTAACAGGTGCCCAAGCAATTTCATGCTAGAATCATCATCCGGATGCCAAAATAAACTAAATACAGCAAAAGATTTGAGTGCACAACGTTTGGTTTAGATTTGACAGCCATAATCAGCAATTGTGTACATTTGAGCTGAATGTGTCAAAATCTTAAAAATTAACAGGTGCCCAAGCAATTTCATGCTAGAATCATCATCCGGATGCCAAAATAAACTAAATACAGCAAAAGATTTGAGTGCACAACGTTTGGTTTAGGTTTGACAGCCATAATCACCTTTTTATTGCTTTAAATGCGTTTTTAGCGCATGATTGTACATTTGAGCTGAATGTGTCAAAATCTTAAAAATTAACAGGTGCCCAAGCAATTTCATGCTAGAATCATCATCCGGATGCCAAAATAAACTAAACACAGCAAAAGATTTGAGTGCACAACGTTTGGTTTAGGTTTGACAGCCATAATCACCTTTTTATTGCTTTAAATGCGTTTTTAGCGCATGATTGTACATTTGAGCTGAATGTGTCAAAATCTTAAAAATTAACAGGTGCCCAAGCAATTTCATGCTAGAATCATCATCCGGATGCCAAAATAAACTAAATACAGCAAAAGATTTGAGTGCACAACGTTTGGTTTAGATTTGACAGCCATAATCAGCAATTGTGTACATTTGAGCTGAATGTGTCAAAATCTTAAAAATTAACAGGTGCCCAAGCAATTTCATGCTAGAATCATCATCCGGATGCCAAAATAAACTAAATACAGCAAAAGATTTGAGTGCACAACGTTTGGTTTAGGTTTGACAGCCATAATCACCTTTTTATTGCTTTAAATGCGTTTTTAGCGCATGATTGTACATTTGAGCTGAATGTGTCAAAATCTTAAAAATTAACAGGTGCCCAAGCAATTTCATGCTAGAATCATCATCCGGATGCCAAAATAAACTAAATACAGCAAAAGATTTGAGTGCACAACGTTTGGTTTAGATTTGACAGCCATAATCAGCAATTGTGTACATTTGAGCTGAATGTGTCAAAATCTTAAAAATTAACAGGTGCCCAAGCAATTTCATGCTAGGAATCATCATCCGGATGCCAAAATAAACTAAATACAGCAAAAGATTTGAGTGCACAACGTTTGGTTTAGGTTTGACAGCCATAATCACCTTTTTATTGCTTTAAATGCGTTTTTAGCGCATGATTGTACATTTGAGCTGAATGTGTCAAAATCTTAAAAATTAACAGGTGCCCAAGCAATTTCATGCTAGAATCATCATCCGGATGCCAAAATAAACTAAATACAGCAAAAGATTTGAGTGCACAACGTTTGGTTTAGATTTGACAGCCATAATCAGCAATTGTGTACATTTGAGCTGAATGTGTCAAAATCTTAAAAATTAACAGGTGCCCAAGCAATTTCATGCTAGAATCATCATCCGGATGCCAAAATAAACTAAATACAGCAAAAGATTTGAGTGCACAACGTTTGGTTTAGGTTTGACAGCCATAATCACCTTTTTATTGCTTTAAATGCGTTTTTAGCGCATGATTGTACATTTGAGCTGAATGTGTCAAAATCTTAAAAATTAACAGGTGCCCAAGCAATTTCATGCTAGAATCATCATCCGGATGCCAAAATAAACTAAATACAGCAAAAGATTTGAGTGCACAACGTTTGGTTTAGATTTGACAGCCATAATCAGCAATTGTGTACATTTGAGCTGAATGTGTCAAAATCTTAAAAATTAACAGGTGCCCAAGCAATTTCATGCTAGAATCATCATCCGGATGCCAAAATAAACTAAATACAGCAAAAGATTTGAGTGCACAACGTTTGGTTTAGGTTTGACAGCCATAATCACCTTTTTATTGCTTTAAATGCGTTTTTAGCGCATGATTGTACATTTGAGCTGAATGTGTCAAAATCTTAAAAATTAACAGGTGCCCAAGCAATTTCATGCTAGAATCATCATCCGGATGCCAAAATAAACTAAATACAGCAAAAGATTTGAGTGCACAACGTTTGGTTTAGATTTGACAGCCATAATCAGCAATTGTGTACATTTGAGCTGAATGTGTCAAAATCTTAAAAATTAACAGGTGCCCAAGCAATTTCATGCTAGAATCATCATCCGGATGCCAAAATAAACTAAATACAGCAAAAGATTTGAGTGCACAACGTTTGGTTTAGGTTTGACAGCCATAATCACCTTTTTATTGCTTTAAATGCGTTTTTAGCGCATGATTGTACATTTGAGCTGAATGTGTCAAAATCTTAAAAATTAACAGGTGCCCAAGCAATTTCATGCTAGAATCATCATCCGGATGCCAAAATAAACTAAATACAGCAAAAGATTTGAGTGCACAACGTTTGGTTTAGATTTGACAGCCATAATCAGCAATTGTGTACATTTGAGCTGAATGTGTCAAAATCTTAAAAATTAACAGGTGCCCAAGCAATTTCATGCTAGAATCATCATCCGGATGCCAAAATAAACTAAATACAGCAAAAGATTTGAGTGCACAACGTTTGGTTTAGGTTTGACAGCCATAATCACCTTTTTATTGCTTTAAATGCGTTTTTTGCGCATGATTGTACATTTGAGCTGAATGTGTCAAAATCTTAAAAATTAACAGGTGCCCAAGCAATTTCATGCTAGAATCATCATCCGGATGCCAAAATAAACTAAATACAGCAAAAGATTTGAGTGCACAACGTTTGGTTTAGATTTGACAGCCATAATCAGCAATTGTGTACATTTGAGCTGAATGTGTCAAAATCTTAAAAATTAACAGGTGCCCAAGCAATTTCATGCTAGAATCATCATCCGGATGCCAAAATAAACTAAATACAGCAAAAGATTTGAGTGCACAACGTTTGGTTTAGGTTTGACAGCCATAATCACCTTTTTATTGCTTTAAATGCGTTTTTAGCGCATGATTGTACATTTGAGCTGAATGTGTCAAAATCTTAAAAATTAACAGGTGCCCAAGCAATTTCATGCTAGAATCATCATCCGGATGCCAAAATAAACTAAATACAGCAAAAGATTTGAGTGCACAACGTTTGGTTTAGATTTGACAGCCATAATCAGCAATTGTGTACATTTGAGCTGAATGTGTCAAAATCTTAAAAATTAACAGGTGCCCAAGCAATTTCATGCTAGAATCATCATCCGGATGCCAAAATAAACTAAATACAGCAAAAGATTTGAGTGCACAACGTTTGGTTTAGGTTTGACAGCCCAATTGTGTACATTTGAGCTGAATGTGTCAAAATCTTAAAAATTAACAGGTGCCCAAGCAATTTCATGCTAGAATCATCATCCGGATGCCAAAATAAACTAAATACAGCAAAAGATTTGAGTGCACAACGTTTGGTTTAGGTTTGACAGCCATAATCACCTTTTTATTGCTTTAAATGCGTTTTTAGCGCATGATTGTACATTTGAGCTGAATGTGTCAAAATCTTAAAAATTAACAGGTGCCCAAGCAATTTCATGCTAGAATCATCATCCGGATGCCAAAATAAACTAAATACAGCAAAAGATTTGAGTGCACAACGTTTGGTTTAGATTTGACAGCCATAATCAGCAATTGTGTACATTTGAGCTGAATGTGTCAAAATCTTAAAAAATTAACAGGTGCCCAAGCAATTTCATGCTAGAATCATCATCCGGATGCCAAAATAAACTAAATACAGCAAAAGATTTGAGTGCACAACGTTTGGTTTAGATTTGACAGCCATAATCAGCAATTGTGTACATTTGAGCTGAATGTGTCAAAATCTTAAAAATTAACAGGTGCCCAAGCAATTTCATGCTAGAATCATCATCCGGATGCCAAAATAAACTAAATACAGCAAAAGATTTGAGTGCACAACGTTTGGTTTAGGTTTGACAGCCATAATCACCTTTTTATTGCTTTAAATGCGTTTTTAGCTCATGATTGTACATTTGAGCTGAATGTGTCAAAATCTTAAAAATTAACAGGTGCCCAAGCAATTTCATGCTAGAATCATCATCCGGATGCCAAAATAAACTAAATACAGCAAAAGATTTGAGTGCACAACGTTTGGTTTAGATTTGACAGCCATAATCAGCAATTGTGTACATTTGAGCTGAATGTGTCAAAATCTTAAAAATTAACAGGTGCCCAAGCAATTTCATGCTAGAATCATCATCCGGATGCCAAAATAAACTAAATACAGCAAAAGATTTGAGTGCACAACGTTTGGTTTAGGTTTGACAGCCATAATCACCTTTTTATTGCTTTAAATGCGTTTTTAGCGCATGATTGTACATTTGAGCTGAATGTGTCAAAATCTTAAAAATTAACAGGTGCCCAAGCAATTTCATGCTAGAATCATCATCCGGATGCCAAAATAAACTAAATACAGCAAAAGATTTGAGTGCACAACGTTTGGTTTAGATTTGACAGCCATAATCAGCAATTGTGTACATTTGAGCTGAATGTGTCAAAATCTTAAAAAATTAACAGGTGCCCAAGCAATTTCATGCTAGAATCATCATCCGGATGCCAAAATAAACTAAATACAGCAAAAGATTTGAGTGCACAACGTTTGGTTTAGGTTTGACAGCCATAATCACCTTTTTATTGCTTTAAATGCGTTTTTAGCGCATGATTGTACATTTGAGCTGAATGTGTCAAAATCTTAAAAATTAACAGGTGCCCAAGCAATTTCATGCTAGAATCATCATCCGGATGCCAAAATAAACTAAATACAGCAAAAGATTTGAGTGCACAACGTTTGGTTTAGATTTGACAGCCATAATCAGCAATTGTGTACATTTGAGCTGAATGTGTCAAAATCTTAAAAATTAACAGGTGCCCAAGCAATTTCATGCTAGAATCATCATCCGGATGCCAAAATAAACTAAATACAGCAAAAGATTTGAGTGCACAACGTTTGGTTTAGGTTTGACAGCCATAATCACCTTTTTATTGCTTTAAATGCGTTTTTAGCGCATGATTGTACATTTGAGCTGAATGTGTCAAAATCTTAAAAATTAACAGGTGCCCAAGCAATTTCATGCTAGAATCATCATCCGGATGCCAAAATAAACTAAATACAGCAAAAGATTTGAGTGCACAACGTTTGGTTTAGATTTGACAGCCATAATCAGCAATTGTGTACATTTGAGCTGAATGTGTCAAAATCTTAAAAATTAACAGGTGCCCAAGCAATTTCATGCTAGAATCATCATCCGGATGCCAAAATAAACTAAATACAGCAAAAGATTTGAGTGCACAACGTTTGGTTTAGGTTTGACAGCCATAATCACCTTTTTATTGCTTTAAATGCGTTTTTAGCGCATGATTGTACATTTGAGCTGAATGTGTCAAAATCTTAAAAATTAACAGGTGCCCAAGCAATTTCATGCTAGAATCATCATCCGGATGCCAAAATAAACTAAATACAGCAAAAGATTTGAGTGCACAACGTTTGGTTTAGGTTTGACAGCCATAATCACCTTTTTATTGCTTTAAATGCGTTTTTAGCGCATGATTGTACATTTGAGCTGAATGTGTCAAAATCTTAAAAATTAACAGGTGCCCAAGCAATTTCATGCTAGAATCATCATCCGGATGCCAAAATAAACTAAATACAGCAAAAGATTTGAGTGCACAACGTTTGGTTTAGATTTGACAGCCATAATCAGCAATTGTGTACATTTGAGCTGAATGTGTCAAAATCTTAAAAATTAACAGGTGCCCAAGCAATTTCATGCTAGAATCATCATCCGGATGCCAAAATAAACTAAATACAGCAAAAGATTTGAGTGCACAACGTTTGGTTTAGGTTTGACAGCCATAATCACCTTTTTATTGCTTTAAATGCGTTTTTAGCGCATGATTGTACATTTGAGCTGAATGTGTCAAAATCTTAAAAATTAACAGGTGCCCAAGCAATTTCATGCTAGAATCATCATCCGGATGCCAAAATAAACTAAATACAGCAAAAGATTTGAGTGCACAACGTTTGGTTTAGATTTGACAGCCATAATCAGCAATTGTGTACATTTGAGCTGAATGTGTCAAAATCTTAAAAATTAACAGGTGCCCAAGCAATTTCATGCTAGAATCATCATCCGGATGCCAAAATAAACTAAATACAGCAAAAGATTTGAGTGCACAACGTTTGGTTTAGGTTTGACAGCCATAATCACCTTTTTATTGCTTTAAATGCGTTTTTAGCGCATGATTGTACATTTGAGCTGAATGTGTCAAAATCTTAAAAATTAACAGGTGCCCAAGCAATTTCATGCTAGAATCATCATCCGGATGCCAAAATAAACTAAATACAGCAAAAGATTTGAGTGCACAACGTTTGGTTTAGATTTGACAGCCATAATCAGCAATTGTGTACATTTGAGCTGAATGTGTCAAAATCTTAAAAATTAACAGGTGCCCAAGCAATTTCATGCTAGAATCATCATCCGGATGCCAAAATAAACTAAATACAGCAAAAGATTTGAGTGCACAACGTTTGGTTTAGGTTTGACAGCCATAATCACCTTTTTATTGCTTTAAATGCGTTTTTAGCGCATGATTGTACATTTGAGCTGAATGTGTCAAAATCTTAAAAATTAACAGGTGCCCAAGCAATTTCATGCTAGAATCATCATCCGGATGCAAAAATAAACTAAATACAGCAAAAGATTTGAGTGCACAACGTTTGGTTTAGATTTGACAGCCATAATCAGCAATTGTGTACATTTGAGCTGAATGTGTCAAAATCTTAAAAATTAACAGGTGCCCAAGCAATTTCATGCTAGAATCATCATCCGGATGCCAAAATAAACTAAATACAGCAAAAGATTTGAGTGCACAACGTTTGGTTTAGGTTTGACAGCCATAATCACCTTTTTATTGCTTTAAATGCGTTTTTAGCGCATGATTGTACATTTGAGCTGAATGTGTCAAAATCTTAAAAATTAACAGGTGCCCAAGCAATTTCATGCTAGAATCATCATCCGGATGCCAAAATAAACTAAATACAGCAAAAGATTTGAGTGCACAACGTTTGGTTTAGATTTGACAGCCATAATCAGCAATTGTGTACATTTGAGCTGAATGTGTCAAAATCTTAAAAATTAACAGGTGCCCAAGCAATTTCATGCTAGAATCATCATCCGGATGCCAAAATAAACTAAATACAGCAAAAGATTTGAGTGCACAACGTTTGGTTTAGGTTTGACAGCCATAATCACCTTTTTATTGCTTTAAATGCGTTTTTAGCGCATGATTGTACATTTGAGCTGAATGTGTCAAAATCTTAAAAATTAACAGGTGCCCAAGCAATTTCATGCTAGAATCATCATCCGGATGCCAAAATAAACTAAATACAGCAAAAGATTTGAGTGCACAACGTTTGGTTTAGATTTGACAGCCATAATCAGCAATTGTGTACATTTGAGGTGAATGTGTCAAAATCTTAAAAATTAACAGGTGCCCAAGCAATTTCATGCTAGAATCATCATCCGGATGCCAAAATAAACTAAATACAGCAAAAGATTTGAGTGCACAACGTTTGGTTTAGGTTTGACAGCCATAATCACCTTTTTATTGCTTTAAATGCGTTTTTAGCGCATGATTGTACATTTGAGCTGAATGTGTCAAAATCTTAAAAATTAACAGGTGCCCAAGCAATTTCATGCTAGAATCATCATCCGGATGCCAAAATAAACTAAATACAGCAAAAGATTTGAGTGCACAACGTTTGGTTTAGATTTGACAGCCATAATCAGCAATTGTGTACATTTGAGCTGAATGTGTCAAAATCTTAAAAATTAACAAGTGCCCAAGCAATTTCATGCTAGAATCATCATCCGGATGCCAAAATAAACTAAATACAGCAAAAGATTTGAGTGCACAACGTTTGGTTTAGGTTTGACAGCCATAATCACCTTTTTATTGCTTTAAATGCGTTTTTAGCGCATGATTGTACATTTGAGCTGAATGTGTCAAAATCTTAAAAATTAACAGGTGCCCAAGCAATTTCATGCTAGAATCATCATCCGGATGCCAAAATAAACTAAATACAGCAAAAGATTTGAGTGCACAACGTTTGGTTTAGGTTTGACAGCCATAATCACCTTTTTATTGCTTTAAATGCGTTTTTAGCGCATGATTGTACATTTGAGCTGAATGTGTCAAAATCTTAAAAATTAACAGGTGCCCAAGCAATTTCATGCTAGAATCATCATCCGGATGCCAAAATAAACTAAATACAGCAAAAGATTTGAGTGCACAACGTTTGGTTTAGGTTTGACAGCCATAATCACCTTTTTATTGCTTTAAATGCGTTTTTAGCGCATGATTGTACATTTGAGCTGAATGTGTCAAAATCTTAAAAATTAACAGGTGCCCAAGCAATTTCATGCTAGAATCATCATCCGGATGCCAAAATAAACTAAATACAGCAAAAGATTTGAGTGCACAACGTTTGGTTTAGATTTGACAGCCATAATCAGCAATTGTGTACATTTGAGCTGAATGTGTCAAAATCTTAAAAATTAACAGGTGCCCAAGCAATTTCATGCTAGAATCATCATCCGGATGCCAAAATAAACTAAATACAGCAAAAGATTTGAGTGCACAACGTTTGGTTTAGATTTGACAGCCATAATCAGCAATTGTGTACATTTGAGCTGAATGTGTCAAAATCTTAAAAATTAACAGGTGCCCAAGCAATTTCATGCTAGAATCATCATCCGGATGCCAAAATAAACTAAATACAGCAAAAGATTTGAGTGCACAACGTTTGGTTTAGGTTTGACAGCCCAATTGTGTACATTTGAGCTGAATGTGTCAAAATCTTAAAAATTAACAGGTGCCCAAGCAATTTCATGCTAGAATCATCATCCGGATGCCAAAATAAACTAAATACAGCAAAAGATTTGAGTGCACAACGTTTGGTTTAGGTTTGACAGCCATAATCACCTTTTTATTGCTTTAAATGCGTTTTTAGCGCATGATTGTACATTTGAGCTGAATGTGTCAAAATCTTAAAAATTAACAGGTGCCCAAGCAATTTCATGCTAGAATCATCATCCGGATGCCAAAATAAACAAAATACAGCAAAATATTTGAGTGCACAACGTTTGGTTTAGATTTGACAGCCATAATCAGCAATTGTGTACATTTGAGCTGAATGTGTCAAATTCTTAAAAATTAACAGGTGCCCAAGCAATTTCATGCTAGAATCATCATCCGGATGCCAAAATAAACTAAATACAGCAAAAGATTTGAGTGCACAACGTTTGGTTTAGGTTTGACAGCCATAATCAGCAATTGTGTACATTTGAGCTGAATGTGTCAAAATCTTAAAAATTAACAGGTGCCCAAGCAATTTCATGCTAGAATCATCATCCGGATGCCAAAATAAACTAAATACAGCAAAAGATTTGAGTGCACAACGTTTGGTTTAGATTTGACAGCCATAATCAGCAATTGTGTACATTTGAGCTGAATGTGTCAAAATCTTAAAAATTAACAGGTGCCCAAGCAATTTCATGCTAGAATCATCATCCGGATGCCAAAATAAACTAAATACAGCAAAAGATTTGAGTGCACAACGTTTGGTTTAGGTTTGACAGCCATAATCACCTTTTTATTGCTTTAAATGCGTTTTTAGCGCATGATTGTACATTTGAGCTGAATGTGTCAAAATCTTAAAAATTAACAGGTGCCCAAGCAATTTCATGCTAGAATCATCATCCGGATGCCAAAATAAACTAAACACAGCAAAAGATTTGAGTGCACAACGTTTGGTTTAGGTTTGACAGCCATAATCACCTTTTTATTGCTTTAAATGCGTTTTTAGCGCATGATTGTACATTTGAGCTGAATGTGTCAAAATCTTAAAAATTAACAGGTGCCCAAGCAATTTCATGCTAGAATCATCATCCGGATGCCAAAATAAACTAAATACAGCAAAAGATTTGAGTGCACAACGTTTGGTTTAGATTTGACAGCCATAATCAGCAATTGTGTACATTTGAGCTGAATGTGTCAAAATCTTAAAAATTAACAGGTGCCCAAGCAATTTCATGCTAGAATCATCATCCGGATGCCAAAATAAACTAAATACAGCAAAAGATTTGAGTGCACAACGTTTGGTTTAGGTTTGACAGCCATAATCACCTTTTTATTGCTTTAAATGCGTTTTTAGCGCATGATTGTACATTTGAGCTGAATGTGTCAAAATCTTAAAAATTAACAGGTGCCCAAGCAATTTCATGCTAGAATCATCATCCGGATGCCAAAATAAACTAAATACAGCAAAAGATTTGAGTGCACAACGTTTGGTTTAGATTTGACAGCCATAATCAGCAATTGTGTACATTTGAGCTGAATGTGTCAAAATCTTAAAAAATTAACAGGTGCCCAAGCAATTTCATGCTAGAATCATCATCCGGATGCCAAAATAAACTAAATACAGCAAAAGATTTGAGTGCACAACGTTTGGTTTAGGTTTGACAGCCATAATCACCTTTTTATTGCTTTAAATGCGTTTTTAGCGCATGATTGTACATTTGAGCTGAATGTGTCAAAATCTTAAAAATTAACAGGTGCCCAAGCAATTTCATGCTAGAATCATCATCCGGATGCCAAAATAAACTAAATACAGCAAAAGATTTGAGTGCACAACGTTTGGTTTAGATTTGACAGCCATAATCAGCAATTGTGTACATTTGAGCTGAATGTGTCAAAATCTTAAAAATTAACAGGTGCCCAAGCAATTTCATGCTAGAATCATCATCCGGATGCCAAAATAAACTAAATACAGCAAAAGATTTGAGTGCACAACGTTTGGTTTAGGTTTGACAGCCATAATCACCTTTTTATTGCTTTAAATGCGTTTTTAGCGCATGATTGTACATTTGAGCTGAATGTGTCAAAATCTTAAAAATTAACAGGTGCCCAAGCAATTTCATGCTAGAATCATCATCCGGATGCCAAAATAAACTAAATACAGCAAAAGATTTGAGTGCACAACGTTTGGTTTAGATTTGACAGCCATAATCAGCAATTGTGTACATTTGAGCTGAATGTGTCAAAATCTTAAAAATTAACAGGTGCCCAAGCAATTTCATGCTAGAATCATCATCCGGATGCCAAAATAAACTAAATACAGCAAAAGATTTGAGTGCACAACGTTTGGTTTAGGTTTGACAGCCATAATCACCTTTTTATTGCTTTAAATGCGTTTTTAGCGCATGATTGTACATTTGAGCTGAATGTGTCAAAATCTTAAAAATTAACAGGTGCCCAAGCAATTTCATGCTAGAATCATCATCCGGATGCCAAAATAAACTAAATACAGCAAAAGATTTGAGTGCACAACGTTTGGTTTAGATTTGACAGCCATAATCAGCAATTGTGTACATTTGAGCTGAATGTGTCAAAATCTTAAAAATTAACAGGTGCCCAAGCAATTTCATGCTAGAATCATCATCCGGATGCCAAAATAAACTAAATACAGCAAAAGATTTGAGTGCACAACGTTTGGTTTAGGTTTGACAGCCATAATCACCTTTTTATTGCTTTAAATGCGTTTTTAGCGCATGATTGTACATTTGAGCTGAATGTGTCAAAATCTTAAAAATTAACAGGTGCCCAAGCAATTTCATGCTAGAATCATCATCCGGATGCCAAAATAAACTAAATACAGCAAAAGATTTGAGTGCACAACGTTTGGTTTAGATTTGACAGCCATAATCAGCAATTGTGTACATTTGAGGTGAATGTGTCAAAATCTTAAAAATTAACAGGTGCCCAAGCAATTTCATGCTAGAATCATCATCCCGATGCCAAAATAAACTAAATACAGCAAAAGATTTGAGTGCACAACGTTTGGTTTAGGTTTGACAGCCATAATCACCTTTTTATTGCTTTAAATGCGTTTTTAGCGCATGATTGTACATTTGAGCTGAATGTGTCAAAATCTTAAAAATTAACAGGTGCCCAAGCAATTTCATGCTAGAATCATCATCCGGATGCCAAAATAAACTAAATACAGCAAAAGATTTGAGTGCACAACGTTTGGTTTAGATTTGACAGCCATAATCAGCAATTGTGTACATTTGAGCTGAATGTGTCAAAATCTTAAAAATTAACAAGTGCCCAAGCAATTTCATGCTAGAATCATCATCCGGATGCCAAAATAAACTAAATACAGCAAAAGATTTGAGTGCACAACGTTTGGTTTAGGTTTGACAGCCATAATCACCTTTTTATTGCTTTAAATGCGTTTTTAGCGCATGATTGTACATTTGAGCTGAATGTGTCAAAATCTTAAAAATTAACAGGTGCCCAAGCAATTTCATGCTAGAATCATCATCCGGATGCCAAAATAAACTAAATACAGCAAAAGATTTGAGTGCACAACGTTTGGTTTAGATTTGACAGCCATAATCAGCAATTGTGTACATTTGAGCTGAATGTGTCAAAATCTTAAAAATTAACAGGTGCCCAAGCAATTTCATGCTAGAATCATCATCCGGATGCCAAAATAAACTAAATACAGCAAAAGATTTGAGTGCACAACGTTTGGTTTAGGTTTGACAGCCATAATCACCTTTTTATTGCTTTAAATGCGTTTTTTGCGCATGATTGTACATTTGAGCTGAATGTGTCAAAATCTTAAAAATTAACAGGTGCCCAAGCAATTTCATGCTAGAATCATCATCCGGATGCCAAAATAAACTAAATACAGCAAAAGATTTGAGTGCACAACGTTTGGTTTAGATTTGACAGCCATAATCAGCAATTGTGTACATTTGAGCTGAATGTGTCAAAATCTTAAAAATTAACAGGTGCCCAAGCAATTTCATGCTAGAATCATCATCCGGATGCCAAAATAAACTAAATACAGCAAAAGATTTGAGTGCACAACGTTTGGTTTAGGTTTGACAGCCATAATCACCTTTTTATTGCTTTAAATGCGTTTTTAGCGCATGATTGTACATTTGAGCTGAATGTGTCAAAATCTTAAAAATTAACAGGTGCCCAAGCAATTTCATGCTAGAATCATCATCCGGATGCCAAAATAAACTAAATACAGCAAAAGATTTGAGTGCACAACGTTTGGTTTAGATTTGACAGCCATAATCAGCAATTGTGTACATTTGAGCTGAATGTGTCAAAATCTTAAAAATTAACAGGTGCCCAAGCAATTTCATGCTAGAATCATCATCCGGATGCCAAAATAAACTAAATACAGCAAAAGATTTGAGTGCACAACGTTTGGTTTAGGTTTGACAGCCCAATTGTGTACATTTGAGCTGAATGTGTCAAAATCTTAAAAATTAACAGGTGCCCAAGCAATTTCATGCTAGAATCATCATCCGGATGCCAAAATAAACTAAATATAGCAAAAGATTTGAGTGCACAACGTTTGGTTTAGGTTTGACAGCCATACAACGTTTGGTTTAGGTTTGACAGCCATAATCACCTTTTTATTGCTTTAAATGCGTTTTTAGCGCATGATTGTACATTTGAGCTGAATGTGTCAAAATCTTAAAAATTAACAGGTGCCCAAGCAATTTCATGCTAGAATCATCATCCGGATGCCAAAATAAACTAAATACAGCAAAAGATTTGAGTGCACAACGTTTGGTTTAGATTTGACAGCCATAATCAGCAATTGTGTACATTTGAGCTGAATGTGTCAAAATCTTAAAAATTAACAGGTGCCCAAGCAATTTCATGCTAGAATCATCATCCGGATGCCAAAATAAACTAAATACAGCAAAAGATTTGAGTGCACAACGTTTGGTTTAGGTTTGACAGCCATAATCACCTTTTTATTGCTTTAAATGCGTTTTTAGCGCATGATTGTACATTTGAGCTGAATGTGTCAAAATCTTAAAAATTAACAGGTGCCCAAGCAATTTCATGCTAGAATCATCATCCGGATGCCAAAATAAACTAAATACAGCAAAAGATTTGAGTGCACAACGTTTGGTTTAGATTTGACAGCCATAATCAGCAATTGTGTACATTTGAGCTGAATGTGTCAAAATCTTAAAAATTAACAGGTGCCCAAGCAATTTCATGCTAGAATCATCATCCGGATGCCAAAATAAACTAAATACAGCAAAAGATTTGAGTGCACAACGTTTGGTTTAGGTTTGACAGCCATAATCACCTTTTTATTGCTTTAAATGCGTTTTTAGCGCATGATTGTACATTTGAGCTGAATGTGTCAAAATCTTAAAAATTAACAGGTGCCCAAGCAATTTCATGCTAGAATCATCATCCGGATGCCAAAATAAACTAAATACAGCAAAAGATTTGAGTGCACAACGTTTGGTTTAGGTTTGACAGCCATAATCACCTTTTTATTGCTTTAAATGCGTTTTTAGCGCATGATTGTACATTTGAGCTGAATGTGTCAAAATCTTAAAAATTAACAGGTGCCCAAGCAATTTCATGCTAGAATCATCATCCGGATGCCAAAATAAACTAAACACAGCAAAAGATTTGAGTGCACAACGTTTGGTTTAGGTTTGACAGCCATAATCACCTTTTTATTGCTTTAAATGCGTTTTTAGCGCATGATTGTACATTTGAGCTGAATGTGTCAAAATCTTAAAAATTAACAGGTGCCCAAGCAATTTCATGCTAGAATCATCATCCGGATGCCAAAATAAACTAAATACAGCAAAAGATTTGAGTGCACAACGTTTGGTTTAGATTTGACAGCCATAATCAGCAATTGTGTACATTTGAGCTGAATGTGTCAAAATCTTAAAAATTAACAGGTGCCCAAGCAATTTCATGCTAGAATCATCATCCGGATGCCAAAATAAACTAAATACAGCAAAAGATTTGAGTGCACACACGTTTGGTTTAGGTTTGACAGCCATAATCACCTTTTTATTGCTTTAAATGCGTTTTTAGCGCATGATTGTACATTTGAGCTGAATGTGTCAAAATCTTAAAAATTAACAGGTGCCCAAGCAATTTCATGCTAGAATCATCATCCGGATGCCAAAATAAACTAAATACAGCAAAAGATTTGAGTGCACAACGTTTGGTTTAGATTTGACAGCCATAATCAGCAATTGTGTACATTTGAGCTGAATGTGTCAAAATCTTAAAAATTAACAGGTGCCCAAGCAATTTCATGCTAGAATCATCATCCGGATGCCAAAATAAACTAAATACAGCAAAAGATTTGAGTGCACAACGTTTGGTTTAGGTTTGACAGCCATAATCACCTTTTTATTGCTTTAAATGCGTTTTTAGCGCATGATTGTACATTTGAGCTGAATGTGTCAAAATCTTAAAAATTAACAGGTGCCCAAGCAATTTCATGCTAGAATCATCATCCGGATGCCAAAATAAACTAAATACAGCAAAAGATTTGAGTGCACAACGTTTGGTTTAGATTTGACAGCCATAATCAGCAATTGTGTACATTTGAGCTGAATGTGTCAAAATCTTAAAAATTAACAGGTGCCCAAGCAATTTCATGCTAGAATCATCATCCGGATGCCAAAATAAACTAAATACAGCAAAAGATTTGAGTGCACAACGTTTGGTTTAGGTTTGACAGCCATAATCACCTTTTTATTGCTTTAAATGCGTTTTTAGCGCATGATTGTACATTTGAGCTGAATGTGTCAAAATCTTAAAAATTAACAGGTGCCCAAGCAATTTCATGCTAGAATCATCATCCGGATGCCAAAATAAACTAAATACAGCAAAAGATTTGAGTGCACAACGTTTGGTTTAGATTTGACAGCCATAATCAGCAATTGTGTACATTTGAGCTGAATGTGTCAAAATCGTAAAAATTAACAGGTGCCCAAGCAATTTCATGCTAGAATCATCATCCGGATGCCAAAATAAACTAAATACAGCAAAAGATTTGAGTGCACAACGTTTGGTTTAGGTTTGACAGCCATAATCACCTTTTATTGCTTTAAATGCGTTTTTAGCGCATGATTGTACATTTGAGCTGAATGTGTCAAAATCTTAAAAATTAACAGGTGCCCAAGCAATTTCATGCTAGAATCATCATCCGGATGCCAAAATAAACTAAATACAGCAAAAGATTTGAGTGCACAACGTTTGGTTTAGATTTGACAGCCATAATCAGCAATTGTGTACATTTGAGCTGAATGTGTCAAAATCTTAAAAATTAACAGGTGCCCAAGCAATTTCATGCTAGAATCATCATCCGGATGCCAAAATAAACTAAATACAGCAAAAGATTTGAGTGCACAACGTTTGGTTTAGGTTTGACAGCCATAATCACCTTTTTATTGCTTTAAATGCGTTTTAGCGCATGATTGTACATTTGAGCTGAATGTGTCAAAATCTTAAAAATTAACAGGTGCCCAAGCAATTTCATGCTAGAATCATCATCCGGATGCCAAAATAAACTAAATACAGCAAAAGATTTGAGTGCACAACGTTTGGTTTAGATTTGACAGCCATAATCAGCAATTGTGTACATTTGAGCTGAATGTGTCAAAATCTTAAAAATTAACAGGTGCCCAAGCAATTTCATGCTAGAATCATCAGCCGGATGCCAAAATAAACTAAATACAGCAAAAGATTTGAGTGCACAACGTTTGGTTTAGGTTTGACAGCCATAATCACCTTTTTATTGCTTTAAATGCGTTTTTAGCGCATGATTGTACATTTGAGCTGAATGTGTCAAAATCTTAAAAATTAACAGGTGCCCAAGCAATTTCATGCTAGAATCATCATCCGGATGCCAAAATAAACTAAATACAGCAAAAGATTTGAGTGCACAACGTTTGGTTTAGATTTGACAGCCATAATCAGCAATTGTGTACATTTGAGCTGAATGTGTCAAAATCTTAAAAATTAACAGGTGCCCAAGAAATTTCATGCTAGAATCATCATCCGGATGCCAAAATAAACTAAATACAGCAAAAGATTTGAGTGCACAACGTTTGGTTTAGGTTTGACAGCATAATCACCTTTTTATTGCTTTAAATGCGTTTTTAGCGCATGATTGTACATTTGAGCTGAATGTGTCAAAATCTTAAAAATTAACAGGTGCCCAAGCAATTTCATGCTAGAATCATCATCCGGATGCCAAAATAAACTAAATACAGCAAAAGATTTGAGTGCACAACGTTTGGTTTAGTTTGACAGCCATAATCACCTTTTATTGCTTTAAATGCGTTTTTAGCGCATGATTGTACATTTGAGCTGAATGTGTCAAAATCTTAAAAATTAACAGGTGCCCAAGCAATTTCATGCTAGAATCATCATCCGGATGCCAAAATAAACTAAATACAGCAAAAGATTTGAGTGCACAACGTTTGGTTTAGATTTGACAGCCATAATCAGCAATTGTGTACATTTGAGCTGAATGTGTCAAAATCTTAAAATTAACAGGTGCCCAAGCAATTTCATGCTAGAATCATCATCCGGATGCCAAAATAAACTAAATACAGCAAAAGATTTGAGTGCACAACGTTTGGTTTAGGTTTGACAGCCATAATCACCTTTTTATTGCTTTAAATGCGTTTTTAGCGCATGATTGTACATTTGAGCTGAATGTGTCAAAATCTTAAAAATTAACAGGTGCCCAAGCAATTTCATGATAGAATCATCATCCGGATGCCAAAATAAACTAAATACAGCAAAAGATTTGAGTGCACAACGTTTGGTTTAGATTTGACAGCCATAATCAGCAATTGTGTACATTTGAGCTGAATGTGTCAAAATCTTAAAAATTAACAGGTGCCCAAGCAATTTCATGCTAGAATCATCATCCGGATGCCAAAATAAACTAAATACAGCAAAAGATTTGAGTGCACAACGTTTGGTTTAGGTTTGACAGCCATAATCACCTTTTTATTGCTTTAAATGCGTTTTTAGCGCATGATTGTACATTTGAGCTGAATGTGTCAAAATCTTAAAATTAACAGGTGCCCAAGCAATTTCATGCTAGAATCATCATCCGGATGCCAAAATAAACTAAATACAGCAAAAGATTTGAGTGCACAACGTTTGGTTTAGATTTGACAGCCATAATCAGCAATTGTGTACATTTGAGCTGAATGTGTCAAAATCTTAAAAATTAACAGGTGCCCAAGCAATTTCATGCTAGAATCATCATCCGGATGCCAAAATAAACTAAATACAGCAAAAGATTTGAGTGCACAACGTTTGGTTTAGGTTTGACAGCCATAATCACCTTTTTATTGCTTTAAATGCGTTTTTAGCGCATGATTGTACATTTGAGCTGAATGTGTCAAAATCTTAAAAATTAACAGGTGCCCAAGCAATTTCATGCTAGAATCATCATCCGGATGCCAAAATAAACTAAATACAGCAAAAGATTTGAGTGCACAACGTTTGGTTTAGATTTGACAGCCATAATCAGCAATTGTGTACATTTGAGCTGAATGTGTCAAAATCTTAAAAATTAACAGGTGCCCAAGCAATTTCATGCTAGAATCATCATCCGGATGCCAAAATAAACTAAATACAGCAAAAGATTTGAGTGCACAACGTTTGGTTTAGGTTTGACAGCCATAATCACCTTTTTATTGCTTTAAATGCGTTTTTAGCGCATGATTGTACATTTGAGCTGAATGTGTCAAAATCTTAAAAATTAACAGGTGCCCAAGCAATTTCATGCTAGAATCATCATCCGGATGCCAAAATAAACTAAATACAGCAAAAGATTTGAGTGCACAACGTTTGGTTTAGATTTGACAGCCATAATCAGCAATTGTGTACATTTGAGCTGAATGTGTCAAAATCTTAAAAATTAACAGGTGCCCAAGCAATTTCATGCTAGAATCATCATCCGGATGCCAAAATAAACTAAATACAGCAAAAGATTTGAGTGCACAACGTTTGGTTTAGGTTTGACAGCCATAATCACCTTTTTATTGCTTTAAATGCGTTTTTAGCGCATGATTGTACATTTGAGCTGAATGTGTCAAAATCTTAAAAATTAACAGGTGCCCAAGCAATTTCATGCTAGAATCATCATCCGGATGCCAAAATAAACTAAATACAGCAAAAGATTTGAGTGCACAACGTTTGGTTTAGATTTGACAGCCATAATCAGCAATTGTGTACATTTGAGCTGAATGTGTCAAAATCTTAAAAATTAACAGGTGCCCAAGCAATTTCATGCTAGAATCATCATCCGGATGCCAAAATAAACTAAATACAGCAAAATATTTGAGTGCACAACGTTTGGTTTAGGTTTGACAGCCATAATCACCTTTTTATTGCTTTAAATGCGTTTTTAGCGCATGATTGTACATTTGAGCTGAATGTGTCAAAATCTTAAAAATTAACAGGTGCCCAAGCAATTTCATGCTAGAATCATCATCCGGATGCCAAAATAAACTAAATACAGCAAAAGATTTGAGTGCACAACGTTTGGTTTAGATTTGACAGCCATAATCAGCAATTGTGTACATTTGAGCTGAATGTGTCAAAATCTTAAAAATTAACAGGTGCCCAAGCAATTTCATGCTAGAATCATCATCCGGATGCCAAAATAAACTAAATACAGCAAAAGATTTGAGTGCACAACGTTTGGTTTAGGTTTGACAGCCATAATCACCTTTTTATTGCTTTAAATGCGTTTTAGCGCATGATTGTACATTTGAGCTGAATGTGTCAAAATCTTAAAAATTAACAGGTGCCCAAGCAATTTCATGATAGAATCATCATCCGGATGCCAAAATAAACTAAATACAGCAAAAGATTTGAGTGCACAACGTTTGGTTTAGATTTGACAGCCATAATCAGCAATTGTGTACATTTGAGCTGAATGTGTCAAAATCTTAAAAATTAACAGGTGCCCAAGCAATTTCATGCTAGAATCATCATCCGGATGCCAAAATAAACTAAATACAGCAAAAGATTTGAGTGCACAACGTTTGGTTTAGGTTTGACAGCCATAATCACCTTTTTATTGCTTTAAATGCGTTTTTAGCGCATGATTGTACATTTGAGCTGAATGTGTCAAAATCTTAAAAATTAACAGGTGCCCAAGCAATTTCATGCTAGAATCATCATCCGGATGCCAAAATAAACTAAATACAGCAAAAGATTTGAGTGCACAACGTTTGGTTTAGATTTGACAGCCATAATCAGCAATTGTGTACATTTGAGCTGAATGTGTCAAAATCTTAAAAATTAACAGGTGCCCAAGCAATTTCATGCTAGAATCATCATCCGGATGCCAAAATAAACTAAATACAGCAAAAGATTTGAGTGCACAACGTTTGGTTTAGGTTTGACAGCCATAATCACCTTTTTATTGCTTTAAATGCGTTTTTAGCGCATGATTGTACATTTGAGCTGAATGTGTCAAAATCTTAAAAATTAACAGGTGCCCAAGCAATTTCATGCTAGAATCATCATCCGGATAGAATCATCATCCGGATGCCAAAATAAACTAAATACAGCAAAAGATTTGAGTGCACAACGTTTGGTTTAGATTTGACAGCCATAATCAGCAATTGTGTACATTTGAGCTGAATGTGTCAAAATCTTAAAAATTAACAGGTGCCCAAGCAATTTCATGCTAGAATCATCATCCGGATGCCAAAATAAACTAAATACAGCAAAAGATTTGAGTGCACAACGTTTGGTTTAGGTTTGACAGCCATAATCACCTTTTTATTGCTTTAAATGCGTTTTTAGCGCATGATTGTACATTTGAGCTGAATGTGTCAAAATCTTAAAAATTAACAGGTGCCCAAGCAATTTCATGCTAGAATCATCATCCGGATGCCAAAATAAACTAAATACAGCAAAAGATTTGAGTGCACAACGTTTGGTTTAGATTTGACAGCCATAATCAGCAATTGTGTACATTTGAGCTGAATGTGTCAAAATCTTAAAAATTAACAGGTGCCCAAGCAATTTCATGCTAGAATCATCATCCGGATGCCAAAATAAACTAAATACAGCAAAAGATTTGAGTGCACAACGTTTGGTTTAGGTTTGACAGCCATAATCACCTTTTTATTGCTTTAAATGCGTTTTTAGCGCATGATTGTACATTTGAGCTGAATGTGTCAAAATCTTAAAAATTAACAGGTGCCCAAGCAATTTCATGCTAGAATCATCATCCGGATGCCAAAATAAACTAAATACAGCAAAAGATTTGAGTGCACAACGTTTGGTTTAGATTTGACAGCCATAATCAGCAATTGTGTACATTTGAGCTGAATGTGTCAAAATCTTAAAAATTAACAGGTGCCCAAGCAATTTCATGCTAGAATCATCATCCGGATGCCAAAATAAACTAAATACAGCAAAAGATTTGAGTGCACAACGTTTGGTTTAGGTTTGACAGCCATAATCACCTTTTTATTGCTTTAAATGCGTTTTTAGCGCATGATTGTACATTTGAGCTGAATGTGTCAAAATCTTAAAAATTAACAGGTGCCCAAGCAATTTCATGCTAGAATCATCATCCGGATGCCAAAATAAACTAAACACAGCAAAAGATTTGAGTGCACAACGTTTGGTTTAGGTTTGACAGCCATAATCACCTTTTTATTGCTTTAAATGCGTTTTTAGCGCATGATTGTACATTTGAGCTGAATGTGTCAAAATCTTAAAAATTAACAGGTGCCCAAGCAATTTCATGCTAGAATCATCATCCGGATGCCAAAATAAACTAAATACAGCAAAAGATTTGAGTGCACAAAGTTTGGTTTAGATTTGACAGCCATAATCAGCAATTGTGTACATTTGAGCTGAATGTGTCAAAATCTTAAAAATTAACAGGTGCCCAAGCAATTTCATGCTAGAATCATCATCCGGATGCCAAAATAAACTAAATACAGCAAAAGATTTGAGTGCACAACGTTTGGTTTAGGTTTGACAGCCATAATCACCTTTTTATTGCTTTAAATGCGTTTTTAGCGCATGATTGTACATTTGAGCTGAATGTGTCAAAATCTTAAAAATTAACAGGTGCCCAAGCAATTTCATGCTAGAATCATCATCCGGATGCCAAAATAAACTAAATACAGCAAAAGATTTGAGTGCACAACGTTTGGTTTAGATTTGACAGCCATAATCAGCAATTGTGTACATTTGAGCTGAATGTGTCAAAATCTTAAAAATTAACAGGTGCCCAAGCAATTTCATGCTAGAATCATCATCCGGATGCCAAAATAAACTAAATACAGCAAAAGATTTGAGTGCACAACGTTTGGTTTAGGTTTGACAGCCATAATCACCTTTTTATTGCTTTAAATGCGTTTTTAGCGCATGATTGTACATTTGAGCTGAATGTGTCAAAATCTTAAAAATTAACAGGTGCCCAAGCAATTTCATGCTAGAATCATCATCCGGATGCCAAAATAAACTAAATACAGCAAAAGATTTGAGTGCACAACGTTTGGTTTAGATTTGACAGCCATAATCAGCAATTGTGTACATTTGAGCTGAATGTGTCAAAATCTTAAAAATTAACAGGTGCCCAAGCAATTTCATGCTAGAATCATCATCCGGATGCCAAAATAAACTAAATACAGCAAAAGATTTGAGTGCACAACGTTTGGTTTAGGTTTGACAGCCATAATCACCTTTTTATTGCTTTAAATGCGTTTTTAGCGCATGATTGTACATTTGAGCTGAATGTGTCAAAATCTTAAAAATTAACAGGTGCCCAAGCAATTTCATGCTAGAATCATCATCCGGATGCCAAAATAAACAAAATACAGCAAAAGATTTGAGTGCACAACGTTTGGTTTAGATTTGACAGCCATAATCAGCAATTGTGTACATTTGAGCTGAATGTGTAAAATTCTTAAAAATTAACAGGTGCCCAAGCAATTTCATGCTAGAATCATCATCCGGATGCCAAAATAAACTAAATACAGCAAAAGATTTGAGTGCACAACGTTTGGTTTAGGTTTGACAGCCATAATCAGCAATTGTGTACATTTGAGCTGAATGTGTCAAAATCTTAAAAATTAACAGGTGCCCAAGCAATTTCATGCTAGAATCATCATCCGGATGCCAAAATAAACTAAATACAGCAAAAGATTTGAGTGCACAACGTTTGGTTTAGATTTGACAGCCATAATCAGCAATTGTGTACATTTGAGCTGAATGTGTCAAAATCTTAAAAATTAACAGGTGCCCAAGCAATTTCATGCTAGAATCATCATCCGGATGCCAAAATAAACTAAATACAGCAAAAGATTTGAGTGCACAACGTTTGGTTTAGGTTTGACAGCCATAATCACCTTTTTATTGCTTTAAATGCGTTTTTAGCGCATGATTGTACATTTGAGCTGAATGTGTCAAAATCTTAAAAATTAACAGGTGCCCAAGCAATTTCATGCTAGAATCATCATCCGGATGCCAAAATAAACTAAACACAGCAAAAGATTTGAGTGCACAACGTTTGGTTTAGGTTTGACAGCCATAATCACCTTTTTATTGCTTTAAATGCGTTTTTAGCGCATGATTGTACATTTGAGCTGAATGTGTCAAAATCTTAAAAATTAACAGGTGCCCAAGCAATTTCATGCTAGAATCATCATCCGGATGCCAAAATAAACTAAATACAGCAAAAGATTTGAGTGCACAACGTTTGGTTTAGATTTGACAGCCATAATCAGCAATTGTGTACATTTGAGCTGAATGTGTCAAAATCTTAAAAATTAACAGGTGCCCAAGCAATTTCATGCTAGAATCATCATCCGGATGCCAAAATAAACTAAATACAGCAAAAGATTTGAGTGCACAACGTTTGGTTTAGGTTTGACAGCCATAATCACCTTTTTATTGCTTTAAATGCGTTTTTAGCGCATGATTGTACATTTGAGCTGAATGTGTCAAAATCTTAAAAATTAACAGGTGCCCAAGCAATTTCATGCTAGAATCATCATCCGGATGCCAAAATAAACTAAATACAGCAAAAGATTTGAGTGCACAACGTTTGGTTTAGATTTGACAGCCATAATCAGCAATTGTGTACATTTGAGCTGAATGTGTCAAAATCTTAAAAATTAACAGGTGCCCAAGCAATTTCATGCTAGAATCATCATCCGGATGCCAAAATAAACTAAATACAGCAAAAGATTTGAGTGCACAACGTTTGGTTTAGGTTTGACAGCCATAATCACCTTTTTATTGCTTTAAATGCGTTTTTAGCGCATGATTGTACATTTGAGCTGAATGTGTCAAAATCTTAAAAATTAACAGGTGCCCAAGCAATTTCATGCTAGAATCATCATCCGGATGCCAAAATAAACTAAATACAGCAAAAGATTTGAGTGCACAACGTTTGGTTTAGATTTGACAGCCATAATCAGCAATTGTGTACATTTGAGCTGAATGTGTCAAAATCTTAAAAATTAACAGGTGCCCAAGCAATTTCATGCTAGAATCATCATCCGGATGCCAAAATAAACTAAATACAGCAAAAGATTTGAGTGCACAACGTTTGGTTTAGATTTGACAGCCATAATCAGCAATTGTGTACATTTGAGCTGAATGTGTCAAAATCTTAAAAATTAACAGGTGCCCAAGCAATTTCATGCTAGAATCATCATCCGGATGCCAAAATAAACTAAATACAGCAAAAGATTTGAGTGCACAACGTTTGGTTTAGATTTGACAGCCATAATCAGCAATTGTGTACATTTGAGCTGAATGTGTCAAAATCTTAAAAATTAACAGGTGCCCAAGCAATTTCATGCTAGAATCATCATCCGGATGCCAAAATAAACTAAATACAGCAAAAGATTTGAGTGCACAACGTTTGGTTTAGGTTTGACAGCCATAATCACCTTTTTATTGCTTTAAATGCGTTTTTAGCGCATGATTGTACATTTGAGCTGAATGTGTCAAAATCTTAAAAATTAACAGGTGCCCAAGCAATTTCATGCTAGAATCATCATCCGGATGCCAAAATAAACTAAATACAGCAAAAGATTTGAGTGCACAACGTTTGGTTTAGATTTGACAGCCATAATCAGCAATTGTGTACATTTGAGCTGAATGTGTCAAAATCTTAAAAATTAACAGGTGCCCAAGCAATTTCATGCTAGAATCATCATCCGGATGCCAAAATAAACTAAATACAGCAAAAGATTTGAGTGCACAACGTTTGGTTTAGATTTGACAGCCATAATCAGCAATTGTGTACATTTGAGCTGAATGTGTCAAAATCTTAAAAATTAACAGGTGCCCAAGCAATTTCATGCTAGAATCATCATCCGGATGCCAAAATAAACTAAATACAGCAAAAGATTTGAGTGCACAACGTTTGGTTTAGATTTGACAGCCATAATCAGCAATTGTGTACATTTGAGCTGAATGTGTCAAAATCTTAAAAATTAACAGGTGCCCAAGCAATTTCATGCTAGAATCATCATCCGGATGCCAAAATAAACTAAATACAGCAAAAGATTTGAGTGCACAACGTTTGGTTTAGGTTTGACAGCCATAATCACCTTTTTATTGCTTTAAATGCGTTTTTAGCGCATGATTGTACATTTGAGCTGAATGTGTCAAAATCTTAAAAATTAACAGGTGCCCAAGCAATTTCATGCTAGAATCATCATCCGGATGCCAAAATAAACTAAATACAGCAAAAGATTTGAGTGCACAACGTTTGGTTTAGATTTGACAGCCATAATCAGCAATTGTGTACATTTGAGCTGAATGTGTCAAAATCTTAAAAATTAACAGGTGCCCAAGCAATTTCATGCTAGAATCATCATCCGGATGCCAAAATAAACTAAATACAGCAAAAGATTTGAGTGCACAACGTTTGGTTTAGGTTTGACAGCCATAATCACCTTTTTATTGCTTTAAATGCGTTTTTAGCGCATGATTGTACATTTGAGCTGAATGTGTCAAAATCTTAAAAATTAACAGGTGCCCAAGCAATTTCATGCTAGAATCATCATCCGGATGCCAAAATAAACTAAATACAGCAAAAGATTTGAGTGCACAACGTTTGGTTTAGATTTGACAGCCATAATCAGCAATTGTGTACATTTGAGCTGAATGTGTCAAAATCTTAAAAATTAACAGGTGCCCAAGCAATTTCATGCTAGAATCATCATCCGGATGCCAAAATAAACTAAATACAGCAAAAGATTTGAGTGCACAACGTTTGGTTTAGATTTGACAGCCATAATCAGCAATTGTGTACATTTGAGCTGAATGTGTCAAAATCTTAAAAATTAACAGGTGCCCAAGCAATTTCATGCTAGAATCATCATCCGGATGCCAAAATAAACTAAATACAGCAAAAGATTTGAGTGCACAACGTTTGGTTTAGGTTTGACAGCCATAATCACCTTTTTATTGCTTTAAATGCGTTTTTAGCGCATGATTGTACATTTGAGCTGAATGTGTCAAAATCTTAAAAATTAACAGGTGCCCAAGCAATTTCATGCTAGAATCATCATCCGGATGCCAAAATAAACTAAATACAGCAAAAGATTTGAGTGCACAACGTTTGGTTTAGATTTGACAGCCATAATCAGCAATTGTGTACATTTGAGCTGAATGTGTCAAAATCTTAAAAATTAACAGGTGCCCAAGCAATTTCATGCTAGAATCATCATCCGGATGCCAAAATAAACTAAATACAGCAAAAGATTTGAGTGCACAACGTTTGGTTTAGGTTTGACAGCCATAATCACCTTTTTATTGCTTTAAATGCGTTTTTAGCGCATGATTGTACATTTGAGCTGAATGTGTCAAAATCTTAAAAATTAACAGGTGCCCAAGCAATTTCATGCTAGAATCATCATCCGGATGCCAAAATAAACAAAATACAGCAAAAGATTTGAGTGCACAACGTTTGGTTTAGATTTGACAGCCATAATCAGCAATTGTGTACATTTGAGCTGAATGTGTCAAATTCTTAAAAATTAACAGGTGCCCAAGCAATTTCATGCTAGAATCATCATCCGGATGCCAAAATAAACTAAATACAGCAAAAGATTTGAGTGCACAACGTTTGGTTTAGGTTTGACAGCCATAATCAGCAATTGTGTACATTTGAGCTGAATGTGTCAAAATCTTAAAAATTAACAGGTGCCCAAGCAATTTCATGCTAGAATCATCATCCGGATGCCAAAATAAACTAAATACAGCAAAAGATTTGAGTGCACAACGTTTGGTTTAGATTTGACAGCCATAATCAGCAATTGTGTACATTTGAGCTGAATGTGTCAAAATCTTAAAAATTAACAGGTGCCCAAGCAATTTCATGCTAGAATCATCATCCGGATGCCAAAATAAACTAAATACAGCAAAAGATTTGAGTGCACAACGTTTGGTTTAGGTTTGACAGCCATAATCACCTTTTTATTGCTTTAAATGCGTTTTTAGCGCATGATTGTACATTTGAGCTGAATGTGTCAAAATCTTAAAAATTAACAGGTGCCCAAGCAATTTCATGCTAGAATCATCATCCGGATGCCAAAATAAACTAAACACAGCAAAAGATTTGAGTGCACAACGTTTGGTTTAGGTTTGACAGCCATAATCACCTTTTTATTGCTTTAAATGCGTTTTTAGCGCATGATTGTACATTTGAGCTGAATGTGTCAAAATCTTAAAAATTAACAGGTGCCCAAGCAATTTCATGCTAGAATCATCATCCGGATGCCAAAATAAACTAAATACAGCAAAAGATTTGAGTGCACAACGTTTGGTTTAGATTTGACAGCCATAATCAGCAATTGTGTACATTTGAGCTGAATGTGTCAAAATCTTAAAAATTAACAGGTGCCCAAGCAATTTCATGCTAGAATCATCATCCGGATGCCAAAATAAACTAAATACAGCAAAAGATTTGAGTGCACAACGTTTGGTTTAGGTTTGACAGCCATAATCACCTTTTTATTGCTTTAAATGCGTTTTTAGCGCATGATTGTACATTTGAGCTGAATGTGTCAAAATCTTAAAAATTAACAGGTGCCCAAGCAATTTCATGCTAGAATCATCATCCGGATGCCAAAATAAACTAAATACAGCAAAATATTTGAGTGCACAACGTTTGGTTTAGATTTGACAGCCATAATCAGCAATTGTGTACATTTGAGCTGAATGTGTCAAAATCTTAAAAATTAACAGGTGCCCAAGCAATTTCATGCTAGAATCATCATCCGGATGCCAAAATAAACTAAATACAGCAAAAGATTTGAGTGCACAACGTTTGGTTTAGGTTTGACAGCCATAATCACCTTTTTATTGCTTTAAATGCGTTTTTAGCGCATGATTGTACATTTGAGCTGAATGTGTCAAAATCTTAAAAATTAACAGGTGCCCAAGCAATTTCATGCTAGAATCATCATCCGGATGCCAAAATAAACTAAATATAGCAAAAGATTTGAGTGCACAACGTTTGGTTTAGATTTGACAGCCATAATCAGCAATTGTGTACATTTGAGCTGAATGTGTCAAAATCTTAAAAATTCACAGGTGCCCAAGCAATTTCATGCTAGAATCATCATCCGGATGCCAAAATAAACTAAATACAGCAAAAGATTTGAGTGCACAACGTTTGGTTTAGGTTTGACAGCCATAATCAGCAATTGTGTACATTTGAGCTGAATGTGTCAAAATCTTAAAAATTAACAGGTGCCCAAGCAATTTCATGCTAGAATCATCATCCGGATGCCAAAATAAACTAAATATAGCAAAAGATTTGAGTGCACAACGTTTGGTTTAGGTTTGACAGCCATAATCACCTTTTTATTGCTTTAAATGCGTTTGTAGCGCATGATTGTACATTTGAGCTGAATGTGTCAAAATCTTAAAAATTAACAGGTGCCCAAGCAATTTCATGCTAGAATCATCATCCGGACGCCAAAATAAACTAAATACAGCAAAAGATTTGAGTGCACAACGTTTGGTTTAGATTTGACAGCCATAATCAGCAATTGTGTACATTTGAGCTGAATGTGTCAAAATCTTAAAAATTAACAGGTGCCCAAGCAATTTCATGCTAGAATCATCATCCGGATGCCAAAATAAACTAAATATAGCAAAAGATTTGAGTGCACAACGTTTGGTTTAGGTTTGACAGCCATAATCACCTTTTTATTGCTTTAAATGCGTTTGTAGCGCATGATTGTACATTTGAGCTGAATGTGTCAAAATCTTAAAAATTAACAGGTGCCCAAGCAATTTCATGCTAGAATCATCATCCGGATGCCAAAATAAACTAAATATAGCAAAAGATTTGAGTGCACAACGTTTGGTTTAGGTTTGACAGCCATAATCACCTTTTTATTGCTTTAAATGCGTTTGTAGCGCATGATTGTACATTTGAGCTGAATGTGTCAAAATCTTAAAAATTAACAGGTGCCCAAGCAATTTCATGCTAGAATCATCATCCGGATGCCAAAATAAACTAAATACAGCAAAAGATTTGAGTGCACAACGTTTGGTTTAGATTTGACAGCCATAATCAGCAATTGTGTACATTTGAGCTGAATGTGTCAAAATCTTAAAAATTAACAGGTGCCCAAGCAATTTCATGCTAGAATCATCATCCGGATGCCAAAATAAACTAAATACAGCAAAAGATTTGAGTGCACAACGTTTGGTTTAGGTTTGACAGCCATAATCACCTTTTTATTGCTTTAAATGCGTTTTTAGCGCATGATTGTACATTTGAGCTGAATGTGTCAACATCTTAAAAATTAACAGGTGCCCAAGCAATTTCATGCTAGAATCATCATCCGGATGCCAAAATAAACTAAATATAGCAAAAGATTTGAGTGCACAACGTTTGGTTTAGGTTTGACAGCCATAATCAGCAATTGTGTACATTTGAGCTGAATGTGTCAAAATCTTAAAAATTAACAGGTGCCCAAGCAATTTCATGCTAGAATCATCATCCGGATGCCAAAATAAACTAAATATAGCAAAAGATTTGAGTGCACAACGTTTGGTTTAGGTTTGACAGCCATAATCACCTTTTTATTGCTTTAAATGCGTTTGTAGCGCATGATTGTACATTTGAGCTGAATGTGTCAAAATCTTAAAAATTAACAGGTGCCCAAGCAATTTCATGCTAGAATCATCATCCGGATGCCAAAATAAACTAAATACAGCAAAAGATTTGAGTGCACAACGTTTGGTTTAGATTTGACAGCCATAATCAGCAATTGTGTACATTTGAGCTGAATGTGTCAAAATCTTAAAAATTAACAGGTGCCCAAGTAATTTCATGCTAGAATCATCATCCGGATGCCAAAATAAACTAAATACAGCAAAAGATTTGAGTGCACAACGTTTGGTTTGGGTTTGACAGCTATAATCACCTTTTTATTGCTTTAAATGCGTTTTTAGCGCATGATTGTACATTTGAGCTGAATGTGTCAAAATCTTAAAAATTTAACGGTGCCCAAGCAATTTCATGCTAGAATCATCATCCGGATGCCAAAATAAACTAAATACAGCAAAGGATTTGAGTGCACAACGTTTGGTTTAGATTTGACAGCCATAATCAGCAATTGTGTACATTTGAGCTGAATGTGTCAAAATCTTAAAAATTAACAGGTGCCCAAGCAATTTCATGCTAGAATCATCATCCGGATGCCAAAATAAACTAAATACAGCAAAAGATTTGAGTGCACAACGTTTGGTTTAGGTTTGACAGCCATAATCACCTTTTTATTGCTTTAAATGCGTTTTTAGCGCATGATTGTACATTTGAGCTGAATGTGTCAAAATCTTAAAAATTAACAGGTGCCCAAGCAATTTCATGCTAGAATCATCATCCGGATGCCAAAATAAACTAAATATAGCAAAAGATTTGAGTGCACAACGTTTGGTTTAGGTTTGACAGCCATAATCAGCATTTGTGTACATTTGAGCTGAATGTGTCAAAATCTTAAAAATTAACAGGTGCCCAAGCAATTTCATGCTAGAATCATCATCCGGATGCCAAAATAAACTAAATACAGCAAAAGATTTGAGTGCACAACGTTTGGTTTAGGTTTGACAGCCATAATCACCTTTTTATTGCTTTAAATGCGTTTTTAGCGCATGATTGTACATTTGAGCTGAATGTGTCAAAATCTTAAAAATTAACAGGTGCCCAAGCAATTTCATGCTAGAATCATCATCCGGATGCCAAAATAAACTCAATACAGCAAAAGATTTGAGTGCACAACGTTTGGTTTAGATTTGACAGCCATAATCAGCAATTGTGTACATTTGAGCTGAATGTGTCAAAATCTTAAAAATTAACAGGTGCCCAAGCAATTTCATGCTAGAATCATCATCCGGATGCCAAAATAAACTAAATACAGCAAAAGATTTGAGTGCACAACGTTTGGTTTAGATTTGACAGCCATAATCAGCAATTGTGTACATTTGAGCTGAATGTGTCAAAATCTTAAAAATTAACAGGTGCCCAAGCAATTTCATGCTAGAATCATCATCCGGATGCCAAAATAAACTAAATACAGCAAAAGATTTGAGTGCACAACGTTTGGTTTAGATTTGACAGCCATAATCAGCAATTGTGTACATTTGAGCTGAATGTGTCAAAATCTTAAAAATTAACAGGTGCCCAAGCAATTTCATGCTAGAATCATCATCCGGATGCCAAAATAAACTAAATACAGCAAAAGATTTGAGTGCACAACGTTTGGTTTAGGTTTGACAGCCATAATCACCTTTTTATTGCTTTAAATGCGTTTTTAGCGCATGATTGTACATTTGAGCTGAATGTGTCAAAATCTTAAAAATTAACAGGTGCCCAAGCAATTTCATGCTAGAATCATCATCCGGATGCCAAAATAAACTAAATACAGCAAAAGATTTGAGTGCACAACGTTTGGTTTAGATTTGACAGCCATAATCAGCAATTGTGTACATTTGAGCTGAATGTGTCAAAATCTTAAAAATTAACAGGTGCCCAAGCAATTTCATGCTAGAATCATCATCCGGATGCCAAAATAAACTAAATACAGCAAAAGATTTGAGTGCACAGCGTTTGGTTTAGGTTTGACAGCCATAATCACCTTTTTATTGCTTTAAATGCGTTTTTAGCGCATGATTGTACATTTGAGCTGAATGTGTCAAAATCTTAAAAATTAACAGGTGCCCAAGCAATTTCATGCTAGAATCATCATCCGGATGCCAAAATAAACTAAATACAGCAAAAGATTTGAGTGCACAACGTTTGGTTTAGATTTGACAGCCATAATCAGCAATTGTGTACATTTGAGCTGAATGTGTCAAAATCTTAAAAATTAACAGGTGCCCAAGCAATTTCATGCTAGAATCATCATCCGGATGCCAAAATAAACTAAATACAGCAAAAGATTTGAGTGCACAACGTTTGGTTTAGATTTGACAGCCATAATCAGCAATTGTGTACATTTGAGCTGAATGTGTCAAAATCTTAAAAATTAACAGGTGCCCAAGCAATTTCATGCTAGAATCATCATCCGGATGCCAAAATAAACTAAATACAGCAAAAGATTTGAGTGCACAACGTTTGGTTTAGGTTTGACAGCCATAATCACCTTTTTATTGCTTTAAATGCGTTTTTAGCGCATGATTGTACATTTGAGCTGAATGTGTCAAAATCTTAAAAATTAACAGGTGCCCAAGCAATTTCATGCTAGAATCATCATCCGGATGCCAAAATAAACTAAATACAGCAAAAGATTTGAGTGCACAACGTTTGGTTTAGGTTTGACAGCCATAATCAGCATTTGTGTACATTTGAGCTGAATGTGTCAAAATCTTAAAAATTAACAGGTGCCCAAGCAATTTCATGCTAGAATCATCATCCGGATGCCAAAATAAACTAAATACAGCAAAAGATTTGAGTGCACAACGTTTGGTTTAGGTTTGACAGCCATAATCACCTTTTTATTGCTTTAAATGCGTTTTTAGCGCATGATTGTACATTTGAGCTGAATGTGTCAAAATCTTAAAAATTAACAGGTGCCCAAGCAATTTCATGCTAGAATCATCATCCGGATGCCAAAATAAACTAAATACAGCAAAAGATTTGAGTGCACAACGTTTGGTTTAGATTTGACAGCCATAATCAGCAATTGTGTACATTTGAGCTGAATGTGTCAAAATCTTAAAAATTAACAGGTGCCCAAGCAATTTCATGCTAGAATCATCATCCGGATGCCAAAATAAACTAAATACAGCAAAAGATTTGAGTGCACAACGTTTGGTTTAGATTTGACAGCCATAATCAGCAATTGTGTACATTTGAGCTGAATGTGTCAAAATCTTAAAAATTAACAGGTGCCCAAGCAATTTCATGCTAGAATCATCATCCGGATGCCAAAATAAACTAAATACAGCAAAAGATTTGAGTGCACAACGTTTGGTTTAGGTTTGACAGCCATAATCACCTTTTTATTGCTTTAAATGCGTTTTTAGCGCATGATTGTACATTTGAGCTGAATGTGTCAAAATCTTAAAAATTAACAGGTGCCCAAGCAATTTCATGCTAGAATCATCATCCGGATGCCAAAATAAACTAAATACAGCAAAAGATTTGAGTGCACAACGTTTGGTTTAGATTTGACAGCCATAATCAGCAATTGTGTACATTTGAGCTGAATGTGTCAAAATCTTAAAAATTAACAGGTGCCCAAGCAATTTCATGCTAGAATCATCATCCGGATGCCAAAATAAACTAAATACAGCAAAAGATTTGAGTGCACAGCGTTTGGTTTAGGTTTGACAGCCATAATCACCTTTTTATTGCTTTAAATGCGTTTTTAGCGCATGATTGTACATTTGAGCTGAATGTGTCAAAATCTTAAAAATTAACAGGTGCCCAAGCAATTTCATGCTAGAATCATCATCCGGATGCCAAAATAAACTAAATACAGCAAAAGATTTGAGTGCACAACGTTTGGTTTAGATTTGACAGCCATAATCAGCAATTGTGTACATTTGAGCTGAATGTGTCAAAATCTTAAAAATTAACAGGTGCCCAAGCAATTTCATGCTAGAATCATCATCCGGATGCCAAAATAAACTAAATACAGCAAAGGATTTGAGTGCACAACGTTTGGTTTAGATTTGACAGCCATAATCAGCAATTGTGTACATTTGAGCTGAATGTGTCAAAATCTTAAAAATTAACAGGTGCCCAAGCAATTTCATGCTAGAATCATCATCCGGATGCCAAAATAAACTAAATACAGCAAAAGATTTGAGTGCACAACGTTTGGTTTAGGTTTGACAGCCATAATCACCTTTTTATTGCTTTAAATGCGTTTTTAGCGCATGATTGTACATTTGAGCTGAATGTGTCAAAATCTTAAAAATTAACAGGTGCCCAAGCAATTTCATGCTAGAATCATCATCCGGATGCCAAAATAAACTAAATACAGCAAAAGATTTGAGTGCACAACGTTTGGTTTAGATTTGACAGCCATAATCAGCAATTGTGTACATTTGAGCTGAATGTGTCAAAATCTTAAAAATTAACAGGTGCCCAAGCAATTTCATGCTAGAATCATCATCCGGATGCCAAAATAAACTAAATACAGCAAAAGATTTGAGTGCACAGCGTTTGGTTTAGGTTTGACAGCCATAATCACCTTTTTATTGCTTTAAATGCGTTTTTAGCGCATGATTGTACATTTGAGCTGAATGTGTCAAAATCTTAAAAATTAACAGGTGCCCAAGCAATTTCATGCTAGAATCATCATCCGGATGCCAAAATAAACTAAATACAGCAAAAGATTTGAGTGCACAACGTTTGGTTTAGATTTGACAGCCATAATCAGCAATTGTGTACATTTGAGCTGAATGTGTCAAAATCTTAAAAATTAACAGGTGCCCAAGCAATTTCATGCTAGAATCATCATCCGGATGCCAAAATAAACTAAATACAGCAAAAGATTTGAGTGCACAACGTTTGGTTTAGATTTGACAGCCATAATCAGCAATTGTGTACATTTGAGCTGAATGTGTCAAAATCTTAAAAATTAACAGGTGCCCAAGCAATTTCATGCTAGAATCATCATCCGGATGCCAAAATAAACTAAATACAGCAAAAGATTTGAGTGCACAACGTTTGGTTTAGGTTTGACAGCCATAATCACCTTTTTATTGCTTTAAATGCGTTTTTAGCGCATGATTGTACATTTGAGCTGAATGTGTCAAAATCTTAAAAATTAACAGGTGCCCAAGCAATTTCATGCTAGAATCATCATCCGGATGCCAAAATAAACTAAATACAGCAAAAGATTTGAGTGCACAACGTTTGGTTTAGATTTGACAGCCATAATCAGCAATTGTGTACATTTGAGCTGAATGTGTCAAAATCTTAAAAATTAACAGGTGCCCAAGCAATTTCATGCTAGAATCATCATCCGGATGCCAAAATAAACTAAATACAGCAAAAGATTTGAGTGCACAACGTTTGGTTTAGGTTTGACAGCCATAATCACCTTTTTATTGCTTTAAATGCGTTTTTAGCGCATGATTGTACATTTGAGCTGAATGTGTCAAAATCTTAAAAATTAACAGGTGCCCAAGCAATTTCATGCTAGAATCATCATCCGGATGCCAAAATAAACAAAATACAGCAAAAGATTTGAGTGCACAACGTTTGGTTTAGATTTGACAGCCATAATCAGCAATTGTGTACATTTGAGCTGAATGTGTCAAATTCTTAAAAATTAACAGGTGCCCAAGCAATTTCATGCTAGAATCATCATCCGGATGCCAAAATAAACTAAATACAGCAAAAGATTTGAGTGCACAACGTTTGGTTTAGGTTTGACAGCCATAATCAGCAATTGTGTACATTTGAGCTGAATGTGTCAAAATCTTAAAAATTAACAGGTGCCCAAGCAATTTCATGCTAGAATCATCATCCGGATGCCAAAATAAACTAAATACAGCAAAAGATTTGAGTGCACAACGTTTGGTTTAGATTTGACAGCCATAATCAGCAATTGTGTACATTTGAGCTGAATGTGTCAAAATCTTAAAAATTAACAGGTGCCCAAGCAATTTCATGCTAGAATCATCATCCGGATGCCAAAATAAACTAAATACAGCAAAAGATTTGAGTGCACAACGTTTGGTTTAGGTTTGACAGCCATAATCACCTTTTTATTGCTTTAAATGCGTTTTTAGCGCATGATTGTACATTTGAGCTGAATGTGTCAAAATCTTAAAAATTAACAGGTGCCCAAGCAATTTCATGCTAGAATCATCATCCGGATGCCAAAATAAACTAAACACAGCAAAAGATTTGAGTGCACAACGTTTGGTTTAGGTTTGACAGCCATAATCACCTTTTTATTGCTTTAAATGCGTTTTTAGCGCATGATTGTACATTTGAGCTGAATGTGTCAAAATCTTAAAAATTAACAGGTGCCCAAGCAATTTCATGCTAGAATCATCATCCGGATGCCAAAATAAACTAAATACAGCAAAAGATTTGAGTGCACAACGTTTGGTTTAGATTTGACAGCCATAATCAGCAATTGTGTACATTTGAGCTGAATGTGTCAAAATCTTAAAAATTAACAGGTGCCCAAGCAATTTCATGCTAGAATCATCATCCGGATGCCAAAATAAACTAAATACAGCAAAAGATTTGAGTGCACAACGTTTGGTTTAGGTTTGACAGCCATAATCACCTTTTTATTGCTTTAAATGCGTTTTTAGCGCATGATTGTACATTTGAGCTGAATGTGTCAAAATCTTAAAAATTAACAGGTGCCCAAGCAATTTCATGCTAGAATCATCATCCGGATGCCAAAATAAACTAAATACAGCAAAAGATTTGAGTGCACAACGTTTGGTTTAGATTTGACAGCCATAATCAGCAATTGTGTACATTTGAGCTGAATGTGTCAAAATCTTAAAAATTAACAGGTGCCCAAGCAATTTCATGCTAGAATCATCATCCGGATGCCAAAATAAACTAAATACAGCAAAATATTTGAGTGCACAACGTTTGGTTTAGGTTTGACAGCCATAATCACCTTTTTATTGCTTTAAATGCGTTTTTAGCGCATGATTGTACATTTGAGCTGAATGTGTCAAAATCTTAAAAATTAACAGGTGCCCAAGCAATTTCATGCTAGAATCATCATCCGGATGCCAAAATAAACTAAATACAGCAAAAGATTTGAGTGCACAACGTTTGGTTTAGATTTGACAGCCATAATCAGCAATTGTGTACATTTGAGCTGAATGTGTCAAAATCTTAAAAATTAACAGGTGCCCAAGCAATTTCATGCTAGAATCATCATCCGGATGCCAAAATAAACTAAATACAGCAAAAGATTTGAGTGCACAACGTTTGGTTTAGGTTTGACAGCCATAATCACCTTTTTATTGCTTTAAATGCGTTTTAGCGCATGATTGTACATTTGAGCTGAATGTGTCAAAATCTTAAAAATTAACAGGTGCCCAAGCAATTTCATGATAGAATCATCATCCGGATGCCAAAATAAACTAAATACAGCAAAAGATTTGAGTGCACAACGTTTGGTTTAGATTTGACAGCCATAATCAGCAATTGTGTACATTTGAGCTGAATGTGTCAAAATCTTAAAAATTAACAGGTGCCCAAGCAATTTCATGCTAGAATCATCATCCGGATGCCAAAATAAACTAAATACAGCAAAAGATTTGAGTGCACAACGTTTGGTTTAGGTTTGACAGCCATAATCACCTTTTTATTGCTTTAAATGCGTTTTTAGCGCATGATTGTACATTTGAGCTGAATGTGTCAAAATCTTAAAAATTAACAGGTGCCCAAGCAATTTCATGCTAGAATCATCATCCGGATGCCAAAATAAACTAAATACAGCAAAAGATTTGAGTGCACAACGTTTGGTTTAGATTTGACAGCCATAATCAGCAATTGTGTACATTTGAGCTGAATGTGTCAAAATCTTAAAAATTAACAGGTGCCCAAGCAATTTCATGCTAGAATCATCATCCGGATGCCAAAATAAACTAAATACAGCAAAAGATTTGAGTGCACAACGTTTGGTTTAGGTTTGACAGCCATAATCACCTTTTTATTGCTTTAAATGCGTTTTTAGCGCATGATTGTACATTTGAGCTGAATGTGTCAAAATCTTAAAAATTAACAGGTGCCCAAGCAATTTCATGCTAGAATCATCATCCGGATAGAATCATCATCCGGATGCCAAAATAAACTAAATACAGCAAAAGATTTGAGTGCACAACGTTTGGTTTAGATTTGACAGCCATAATCAGCAATTGTGTACATTTGAGCTGAATGTGTCAAAATCTTAAAAATTAACAGGTGCCCAAGCAATTTCATGCTAGAATCATCATCCGGATGCCAAAATAAACTAAATACAGCAAAAGATTTGAGTGCACAACGTTTGGTTTAGGTTTGACAGCCATAATCACCTTTTTATTGCTTTAAATGCGTTTTTAGCGCATGATTGTACATTTGAGCTGAATGTGTCAAAATCTTAAAAATTAACAGGTGCCCAAGCAATTTCATGCTAGAATCATCATCCGGATGCCAAAATAAACTAAATACAGCAAAAGATTTGAGTGCACAACGTTTGGTTTAGATTTGACAGCCATAATCAGCAATTGTGTACATTTGAGCTGAATGTGTCAAAATCTTAAAAATTAACAGGTGCCCAAGCAATTTCATGCTAGAATCATCATCCGGATGCCAAAATAAACTAAATACAGCAAAAGATTTGAGTGCACAACGTTTGGTTTAGGTTTGACAGCCATAATCACCTTTTTATTGCTTTAAATGCGTTTTTAGCGCATGATTGTACATTTGAGCTGAATGTGTCAAAATCTTAAAAATTAACAGGTGCCCAAGCAATTTCATGCTAGAATCATCATCCGGATGCCAAAATAAACTAAATACAGCAAAAGATTTGAGTGCACAACGTTTGGTTTAGATTTGACAGCCATAATCAGCAATTGTGTACATTTGAGCTGAATGTGTCAAAATCTTAAAAATTAACAGGTGCCCAAGCAATTTCATGCTAGAATCATCATCCGGATGCCAAAATAAACTAAATACAGCAAAAGATTTGAGTGCACAACGTTTGGTTTAGGTTTGACAGCCATAATCACCTTTTTATTGCTTTAAATGCGTTTTTAGCGCATGATTGTACATTTGAGCTGAATGTGTCAAAATCTTAAAAATTAACAGGTGCCCAAGCAATTTCATGCTAGAATCATCATCCGGATGCCAAAATAAACTAAACACAGCAAAAGATTTGAGTGCACAACGTTTGGTTTAGGTTTGACAGCCATAATCACCTTTTTATTGCTTTAAATGCGTTTTTAGCGCATGATTGTACATTTGAGCTGAATGTGTCAAAATCTTAAAAATTAACAGGTGCCCAAGCAATTTCATGCTAGAATCATCATCCGGATGCCAAAATAAACTAAATACAGCAAAAGATTTGAGTGCACAAAGTTTGGTTTAGATTTGACAGCCATAATCAGCAATTGTGTACATTTGAGCTGAATGTGTCAAAATCTTAAAAATTAACAGGTGCCCAAGCAATTTCATGCTAGAATCATCATCCGGATGCCAAAATAAACTAAATACAGCAAAAGATTTGAGTGCACAACGTTTGGTTTAGGTTTGACAGCCATAATCACCTTTTTATTGCTTTAAATGCGTTTTTAGCGCATGATTGTACATTTGAGCTGAATGTGTCAAAATCTTAAAAATTAACAGGTGCCCAAGCAATTTCATGCTAGAATCATCATCCGGATGCCAAAATAAACTAAATACAGCAAAAGATTTGAGTGCACAACGTTTGGTTTAGATTTGACAGCCATAATCAGCAATTGTGTACATTTGAGCTGAATGTGTCAAAATCTTAAAAATTAACAGGTGCCCAAGCAATTTCATGCTAGAATCATCATCCGGATGCCAAAATAAACTAAATACAGCAAAAGATTTGAGTGCACAACGTTTGGTTTAGGTTTGACAGCCATAATCACCTTTTTATTGCTTTAAATGCGTTTTTAGCGCATGATTGTACATTTGAGCTGAATGTGTCAAAATCTTAAAAATTAACAGGTGCCCAAGCAATTTCATGCTAGAATCATCATCCGGATGCCAAAATAAACTAAATACAGCAAAAGATTTGAGTGCACAACGTTTGGTTTAGATTTGACAGCCATAATCAGCAATTGTGTACATTTGAGCTGAATGTGTCAAAATCTTAAAAATTAACAGGTGCCCAAGCAATTTCATGCTAGAATCATCATCCGGATGCCAAAATAAACTAAATACAGCAAAAGATTTGAGTGCACAACGTTTGGTTTAGGTTTGACAGCCATAATCACCTTTTTATTGCTTTAAATGCGTTTTTAGCGCATGATTGTACATTTGAGCTGAATGTGTCAAAATCTTAAAAATTAACAGGTGCCCAAGCAATTTCATGCTAGAATCATCATCCGGATGCCAAAATAAACAAAATACAGCAAAAGATTTGAGTGCACAACGTTTGGTTTAGATTTGACAGCCATAATCAGCAATTGTGTACATTTGAGCTGAATGTGTAAAATTCTTAAAAATTAACAGGTGCCCAAGCAATTTCATGCTAGAATCATCATCCGGATGCCAAAATAAACTAAATACAGCAAAAGATTTGAGTGCACAACGTTTGGTTTAGGTTTGACAGCCATAATCAGCAATTGTGTACATTTGAGCTGAATGTGTCAAAATCTTAAAAATTAACAGGTGCCCAAGCAATTTCATGCTAGAATCATCATCCGGATGCCAAAATAAACTAAATACAGCAAAAGATTTGAGTGCACAACGTTTGGTTTAGATTTGACAGCCATAATCAGCAATTGTGTACATTTGAGCTGAATGTGTCAAAATCTTAAAAATTAACAGGTGCCCAAGCAATTTCATGCTAGAATCATCATCCGGATGCCAAAATAAACTAAATACAGCAAAAGATTTGAGTGCACAACGTTTGGTTTAGGTTTGACAGCCATAATCACCTTTTTATTGCTTTAAATGCGTTTTTAGCGCATGATTGTACATTTGAGCTGAATGTGTCAAAATCTTAAAAATTAACAGGTGCCCAAGCAATTTCATGCTAGAATCATCATCCGGATGCCAAAATAAACTAAACACAGCAAAAGATTTGAGTGCACAACGTTTGGTTTAGGTTTGACAGCCATAATCACCTTTTTATTGCTTTAAATGCGTTTTTAGCGCATGATTGTACATTTGAGCTGAATGTGTCAAAATCTTAAAAATTAACAGGTGCCCAAGCAATTTCATGCTAGAATCATCATCCGGATGCCAAAATAAACTAAATACAGCAAAAGATTTGAGTGCACAACGTTTGGTTTAGATTTGACAGCCATAATCAGCAATTGTGTACATTTGAGCTGAATGTGTCAAAATCTTAAAAATTAACAGGTGCCCAAGCAATTTCATGCTAGAATCATCATCCGGATGCCAAAATAAACTAAATACAGCAAAAGATTTGAGTGCACAACGTTTGGTTTAGGTTTGACAGCCATAATCACCTTTTTATTGCTTTAAATGCGTTTTTAGCGCATGATTGTACATTTGAGCTGAATGTGTCAAAATCTTAAAAATTAACAGGTGCCCAAGCAATTTCATGCTAGAATCATCATCCGGATGCCAAAATAAACTAAATACAGCAAAAGATTTGAGTGCACAACGTTTGGTTTAGATTTGACAGCCATAATCAGCAATTGTGTACATTTGAGCTGAATGTGTCAAAATCTTAAAAATTAACAGGTGCCCAAGCAATTTCATGCTAGAATCATCATCCGGATGCCAAAATAAACTAAATACAGCAAAAGATTTGAGTGCACAACGTTTGGTTTAGGTTTGACAGCCATAATCACCTTTTTATTGCTTTAAATGCGTTTTTAGCGCATGATTGTACATTTGAGCTGAATGTGTCAAAATCTTAAAAATTAACAGGTGCCCAAGCAATTTCATGCTAGAATCATCATCCGGATGCCAAAATAAACTAAATACAGCAAAAGATTTGAGTGCACAACGTTTGGTTTAGATTTGACAGCCATAATCAGCAATTGTGTACATTTGAGCTGAATGTGTCAAAATCTTAAAAATTAACAGGTGCCCAAGCAATTTCATGCTAGAATCATCATCCGGATGCCAAAATAAACTAAATACAGCAAAAGATTTGAGTGCACAACGTTTGGTTTAGATTTGACAGCCATAATCAGCAATTGTGTACATTTGAGCTGAATGTGTCAAAATCTTAAAAATTAACAGGTGCCCAAGCAATTTCATGCTAGAATCATCATCCGGATGCCAAAATAAACTAAATACAGCAAAAGATTTGAGTGCACAACGTTTGGTTTAGATTTGACAGCCATAATCAGCAATTGTGTACATTTGAGCTGAATGTGTCAAAATCTTAAAAATTAACAGGTGCCCAAGCAATTTCATGCTAGAATCATCATCCGGATGCCAAAATAAACTAAATACAGCAAAAGATTTGAGTGCACAACGTTTGGTTTAGGTTTGACAGCCATAATCACCTTTTTATTGCTTTAAATGCGTTTTTAGCGCATGATTGTACATTTGAGCTGAATGTGTCAAAATCTTAAAAATTAACAGGTGCCCAAGCAATTTCATGCTAGAATCATCATCCGGATGCCAAAATAAACTAAATACAGCAAAAGATTTGAGTGCACAACGTTTGGTTTAGATTTGACAGCCATAATCAGCAATTGTGTACATTTGAGCTGAATGTGTCAAAATCTTAAAAATTAACAGGTGCCCAAGCAATTTCATGCTAGAATCATCATCCGGATGCCAAAATAAACTAAATACAGCAAAAGATTTGAGTGCACAACGTTTGGTTTAGATTTGACAGCCATAATCAGCAATTGTGTACATTTGAGCTGAATGTGTCAAAATCTTAAAAATTAACAGGTGCCCAAGCAATTTCATGCTAGAATCATCATCCGGATGCCAAAATAAACTAAATACAGCAAAAGATTTGAGTGCACAACGTTTGGTTTAGATTTGACAGCCATAATCAGCAATTGTGTACATTTGAGCTGAATGTGTCAAAATCTTAAAAATTAACAGGTGCCCAAGCAATTTCATGCTAGAATCATCATCCGGATGCCAAAATAAACTAAATACAGCAAAAGATTTGAGTGCACAACGTTTGGTTTAGGTTTGACAGCCATAATCACCTTTTTATTGCTTTAAATGCGTTTTTAGCGCATGATTGTACATTTGAGCTGAATGTGTCAAAATCTTAAAAATTAACAGGTGCCCAAGCAATTTCATGCTAGAATCATCATCCGGATGCCAAAATAAACTAAATACAGCAAAAGATTTGAGTGCACAACGTTTGGTTTAGATTTGACAGCCATAATCAGCAATTGTGTACATTTGAGCTGAATGTGTCAAAATCTTAAAAATTAACAGGTGCCCAAGCAATTTCATGCTAGAATCATCATCCGGATGCCAAAATAAACTAAATACAGCAAAAGATTTGAGTGCACAACGTTTGGTTTAGGTTTGACAGCCATAATCACCTTTTTATTGCTTTAAATGCGTTTTTAGCGCATGATTGTACATTTGAGCTGAATGTGTCAAAATCTTAAAAATTAACAGGTGCCCAAGCAATTTCATGCTAGAATCATCATCCGGATGCCAAAATAAACTAAATACAGCAAAAGATTTGAGTGCACAACGTTTGGTTTAGATTTGACAGCCATAATCAGCAATTGTGTACATTTGAGCTGAATGTGTCAAAATCTTAAAAATTAACAGGTGCCCAAGCAATTTCATGCTAGAATCATCATCCGGATGCCAAAATAAACTAAATACAGCAAAAGATTTGAGTGCACAACGTTTGGTTTAGATTTGACAGCCATAATCAGCAATTGTGTACATTTGAGCTGAATGTGTCAAAATCTTAAAAATTAACAGGTGCCCAAGCAATTTCATGCTAGAATCATCATCCGGATGCCAAAATAAACTAAATACAGCAAAAGATTTGAGTGCACAACGTTTGGTTTAGGTTTGACAGCCATAATCACCTTTTTATTGCTTTAAATGCGTTTTTAGCGCATGATTGTACATTTGAGCTGAATGTGTCAAAATCTTAAAAATTAACAGGTGCCCAAGCAATTTCATGCTAGAATCATCATCCGGATGCCAAAATAAACTAAATACAGCAAAAGATTTGAGTGCACAACGTTTGGTTTAGATTTGACAGCCATAATCAGCAATTGTGTACATTTGAGCTGAATGTGTCAAAATCTTAAAAATTAACAGGTGCCCAAGCAATTTCATGCTAGAATCATCATCCGGATGCCAAAATAAACTAAATACAGCAAAAGATTTGAGTGCACAACGTTTGGTTTAGGTTTGACAGCCATAATCACCTTTTTATTGCTTTAAATGCGTTTTTAGCGCATGATTGTACATTTGAGCTGAATGTGTCAAAATCTTAAAAATTAACAGGTGCCCAAGCAATTTCATGCTAGAATCATCATCCGGATGCCAAAATAAACAAAATACAGCAAAAGATTTGAGTGCACAACGTTTGGTTTAGATTTGACAGCCATAATCAGCAATTGTGTACATTTGAGCTGAATGTGTCAAATTCTTAAAAATTAACAGGTGCCCAAGCAATTTCATGCTAGAATCATCATCCGGATGCCAAAATAAACTAAATACAGCAAAAGATTTGAGTGCACAACGTTTGGTTTAGGTTTGACAGCCATAATCAGCAATTGTGTACATTTGAGCTGAATGTGTCAAAATCTTAAAAATTAACAGGTGCCCAAGCAATTTCATGCTAGAATCATCATCCGGATGCCAAAATAAACTAAATACAGCAAAAGATTTGAGTGCACAACGTTTGGTTTAGATTTGACAGCCATAATCAGCAATTGTGTACATTTGAGCTGAATGTGTCAAAATCTTAAAAATTAACAGGTGCCCAAGCAATTTCATGCTAGAATCATCATCCGGATGCCAAAATAAACTAAATACAGCAAAAGATTTGAGTGCACAACGTTTGGTTTAGGTTTGACAGCCATAATCACCTTTTTATTGCTTTAAATGCGTTTTTAGCGCATGATTGTACATTTGAGCTGAATGTGTCAAAATCTTAAAAATTAACAGGTGCCCAAGCAATTTCATGCTAGAATCATCATCCGGATGCCAAAATAAACTAAACACAGCAAAAGATTTGAGTGCACAACGTTTGGTTTAGGTTTGACAGCCATAATCACCTTTTTATTGCTTTAAATGCGTTTTTAGCGCATGATTGTACATTTGAGCTGAATGTGTCAAAATCTTAAAAATTAACAGGTGCCCAAGCAATTTCATGCTAGAATCATCATCCGGATGCCAAAATAAACTAAATACAGCAAAAGATTTGAGTGCACAACGTTTGGTTTAGATTTGACAGCCATAATCAGCAATTGTGTACATTTGAGCTGAATGTGTCAAAATCTTAAAAATTAACAGGTGCCCAAGCAATTTCATGCTAGAATCATCATCCGGATGCCAAAATAAACTAAATACAGCAAAAGATTTGAGTGCACAACGTTTGGTTTAGGTTTGACAGCCATAATCACCTTTTTATTGCTTTAAATGCGTTTTTAGCGCATGATTGTACATTTGAGCTGAATGTGTCAAAATCTTAAAAATTAACAGGTGCCCAAGCAATTTCATGCTAGAATCATCATCCGGATGCCAAAATAAACTAAATACAGCAAAATATTTGAGTGCACAACGTTTGGTTTAGATTTGACAGCCATAATCAGCAATTGTGTACATTTGAGCTGAATGTGTCAAAATCTTAAAAATTAACAGGTGCCCAAGCAATTTCATGCTAGAATCATCATCCGGATGCCAAAATAAACTAAATACAGCAAAAGATTTGAGTGCACAACGTTTGGTTTAGGTTTGACAGCCATAATCACCTTTTTATTGCTTTAAATGCGTTTTTAGCGCATGATTGTACATTTGAGCTGAATGTGTCAAAATCTTAAAAATTAACAGGTGCCCAAGCAATTTCATGCTAGAATCATCATCCGGATGCCAAAATAAACTAAATATAGCAAAAGATTTGAGTGCACAACGTTTGGTTTAGATTTGACAGCCATAATCAGCAATTGTGTACATTTGAGCTGAATGTGTCAAAATCTTAAAAATTCACAGGTGCCCAAGCAATTTCATGCTAGAATCATCATCCGGATGCCAAAATAAACTAAATACAGCAAAAGATTTGAGTGCACAACGTTTGGTTTAGGTTTGACAGCCATAATCAGCAATTGTGTACATTTGAGCTGAATGTGTCAAAATCTTAAAAATTAACAGGTGCCCAAGCAATTTCATGCTAGAATCATCATCCGGATGCCAAAATAAACTAAATATAGCAAAAGATTTGAGTGCACAACGTTTGGTTTAGGTTTGACAGCCATAATCACCTTTTTATTGCTTTAAATGCGTTTGTAGCGCATGATTGTACATTTGAGCTGAATGTGTCAAAATCTTAAAAATTAACAGGTGCCCAAGCAATTTCATGCTAGAATCATCATCCGGACGCCAAAATAAACTAAATACAGCAAAAGATTTGAGTGCACAACGTTTGGTTTAGATTTGACAGCCATAATCAGCAATTGTGTACATTTGAGCTGAATGTGTCAAAATCTTAAAAATTAACAGGTGCCCAAGCAATTTCATGCTAGAATCATCATCCGGATGCCAAAATAAACTAAATATAGCAAAAGATTTGAGTGCACAACGTTTGGTTTAGGTTTGACAGCCATAATCACCTTTTTATTGCTTTAAATGCGTTTGTAGCGCATGATTGTACATTTGAGCTGAATGTGTCAAAATCTTAAAAATTAACAGGTGCCCAAGCAATTTCATGCTAGAATCATCATCCGGATGCCAAAATAAACTAAATATAGCAAAAGATTTGAGTGCACAACGTTTGGTTTAGGTTTGACAGCCATAATCACCTTTTTATTGCTTTAAATGCGTTTGTAGCGCATGATTGTACATTTGAGCTGAATGTGTCAAAATCTTAAAAATTAACAGGTGCCCAAGCAATTTCATGCTAGAATCATCATCCGGATGCCAAAATAAACTAAATACAGCAAAAGATTTGAGTGCACAACGTTTGGTTTAGATTTGACAGCCATAATCAGCAATTGTGTACATTTGAGCTGAATGTGTCAAAATCTTAAAAATTAACAGGTGCCCAAGCAATTTCATGCTAGAATCATCATCCGGATGCCAAAATAAACTAAATACAGCAAAAGATTTGAGTGCACAACGTTTGGTTTAGGTTTGACAGCCATAATCACCTTTTTATTGCTTTAAATGCGTTTTTAGCGCATGATTGTACATTTGAGCTGAATGTGTCAACATCTTAAAAATTAACAGGTGCCCAAGCAATTTCATGCTAGAATCATCATCCGGATGCCAAAATAAACTAAATATAGCAAAAGATTTGAGTGCACAACGTTTGGTTTAGGTTTGACAGCCATAATCAGCAATTGTGTACATTTGAGCTGAATGTGTCAAAATCTTAAAAATTAACAGGTGCCCAAGCAATTTCATGCTAGAATCATCATCCGGATGCCAAAATAAACTAAATATAGCAAAAGATTTGAGTGCACAACGTTTGGTTTAGGTTTGACAGCCATAATCACCTTTTTATTGCTTTAAATGCGTTTGTAGCGCATGATTGTACATTTGAGCTGAATGTGTCAAAATCTTAAAAATTAACAGGTGCCCAAGCAATTTCATGCTAGAATCATCATCCGGATGCCAAAATAAACTAAATACAGCAAAAGATTTGAGTGCACAACGTTTGGTTTAGATTTGACAGCCATAATCAGCAATTGTGTACATTTGAGCTGAATGTGTCAAAATCTTAAAAATTAACAGGTGCCCAAGTAATTTCATGCTAGAATCATCATCCGGATGCCAAAATAAACTAAATACAGCAAAAGATTTGAGTGCACAACGTTTGGTTTGGGTTTGACAGCTATAATCACCTTTTTATTGCTTTAAATGCGTTTTTAGCGCATGATTGTACATTTGAGCTGAATGTGTCAAAATCTTAAAAATTTAACGGTGCCCAAGCAATTTCATGCTAGAATCATCATCCGGATGCCAAAATAAACTAAATACAGCAAAGGATTTGAGTGCACAACGTTTGGTTTAGATTTGACAGCCATAATCAGCAATTGTGTACATTTGAGCTGAATGTGTCAAAATCTTAAAAATTAACAGGTGCCCAAGCAATTTCATGCTAGAATCATCATCCGGATGCCAAAATAAACTAAATACAGCAAAAGATTTGAGTGCACAACGTTTGGTTTAGGTTTGACAGCCATAATCACCTTTTTATTGCTTTAAATGCGTTTTTAGCGCATGATTGTACATTTGAGCTGAATGTGTCAAAATCTTAAAAATTAACAGGTGCCCAAGCAATTTCATGCTAGAATCATCATCCGGATGCCAAAATAAACTAAATATAGCAAAAGATTTGAGTGCACAACGTTTGGTTTAGGTTTGACAGCCATAATCAGCATTTGTGTACATTTGAGCTGAATGTGTCAAAATCTTAAAAATTAACAGGTGCCCAAGCAATTTCATGCTAGAATCATCATCCGGATGCCAAAATAAACTAAATACAGCAAAAGATTTGAGTGCACAACGTTTGGTTTAGGTTTGACAGCCATAATCACCTTTTTATTGCTTTAAATGCGTTTTTAGCGCATGATTGTACATTTGAGCTGAATGTGTCAAAATCTTAAAAATTAACAGGTGCCCAAGCAATTTCATGCTAGAATCATCATCCGGATGCCAAAATAAACTCAATACAGCAAAAGATTTGAGTGCACAACGTTTGGTTTAGATTTGACAGCCATAATCAGCAATTGTGTACATTTGAGCTGAATGTGTCAAAATCTTAAAAATTAACAGGTGCCCAAGCAATTTCATGCTAGAATCATCATCCGGATGCCAAAATAAACTAAATACAGCAAAAGATTTGAGTGCACAACGTTTGGTTTAGATTTGACAGCCATAATCAGCAATTGTGTACATTTGAGCTGAATGTGTCAAAATCTTAAAAATTAACAGGTGCCCAAGCAATTTCATGCTAGAATCATCATCCGGATGCCAAAATAAACTAAATACAGCAAAAGATTTGAGTGCACAACGTTTGGTTTAGATTTGACAGCCATAATCAGCAATTGTGTACATTTGAGCTGAATGTGTCAAAATCTTAAAAATTAACAGGTGCCCAAGCAATTTCATGCTAGAATCATCATCCGGATGCCAAAATAAACTAAATACAGCAAAAGATTTGAGTGCACAACGTTTGGTTTAGGTTTGACAGCCATAATCACCTTTTTATTGCTTTAAATGCGTTTTTAGCGCATGATTGTACATTTGAGCTGAATGTGTCAAAATCTTAAAAATTAACAGGTGCCCAAGCAATTTCATGCTAGAATCATCATCCGGATGCCAAAATAAACTAAATACAGCAAAAGATTTGAGTGCACAACGTTTGGTTTAGATTTGACAGCCATAATCAGCAATTGTGTACATTTGAGCTGAATGTGTCAAAATCTTAAAAATTAACAGGTGCCCAAGCAATTTCATGCTAGAATCATCATCCGGATGCCAAAATAAACTAAATACAGCAAAAGATTTGAGTGCACAGCGTTTGGTTTAGGTTTGACAGCCATAATCACCTTTTTATTGCTTTAAATGCGTTTTTAGCGCATGATTGTACATTTGAGCTGAATGTGTCAAAATCTTAAAAATTAACAGGTGCCCAAGCAATTTCATGCTAGAATCATCATCCGGATGCCAAAATAAACTAAATACAGCAAAAGATTTGAGTGCACAACGTTTGGTTTAGATTTGACAGCCATAATCAGCAATTGTGTACATTTGAGCTGAATGTGTCAAAATCTTAAAAATTAACAGGTGCCCAAGCAATTTCATGCTAGAATCATCATCCGGATGCCAAAATAAACTAAATACAGCAAAAGATTTGAGTGCACAACGTTTGGTTTAGATTTGACAGCCATAATCAGCAATTGTGTACATTTGAGCTGAATGTGTCAAAATCTTAAAAATTAACAGGTGCCCAAGCAATTTCATGCTAGAATCATCATCCGGATGCCAAAATAAACTAAATACAGCAAAAGATTTGAGTGCACAACGTTTGGTTTAGGTTTGACAGCCATAATCACCTTTTTATTGCTTTAAATGCGTTTTTAGCGCATGATTGTACATTTGAGCTGAATGTGTCAAAATCTTAAAAATTAACAGGTGCCCAAGCAATTTCATGCTAGAATCATCATCCGGATGCCAAAATAAACTAAATACAGCAAAAGATTTGAGTGCACAACGTTTGGTTTAGGTTTGACAGCCATAATCAGCATTTGTGTACATTTGAGCTGAATGTGTCAAAATCTTAAAAATTAACAGGTGCCCAAGCAATTTCATGCTAGAATCATCATCCGGATGCCAAAATAAACTAAATACAGCAAAAGATTTGAGTGCACAACGTTTGGTTTAGGTTTGACAGCCATAATCACCTTTTTATTGCTTTAAATGCGTTTTTAGCGCATGATTGTACATTTGAGCTGAATGTGTCAAAATCTTAAAAATTAACAGGTGCCCAAGCAATTTCATGCTAGAATCATCATCCGGATGCCAAAATAAACTAAATACAGCAAAAGATTTGAGTGCACAACGTTTGGTTTAGATTTGACAGCCATAATCAGCAATTGTGTACATTTGAGCTGAATGTGTCAAAATCTTAAAAATTAACAGGTGCCCAAGCAATTTCATGCTAGAATCATCATCCGGATGCCAAAATAAACTAAATACAGCAAAAGATTTGAGTGCACAACGTTTGGTTTAGATTTGACAGCCATAATCAGCAATTGTGTACATTTGAGCTGAATGTGTCAAAATCTTAAAAATTAACAGGTGCCCAAGCAATTTCATGCTAGAATCATCATCCGGATGCCAAAATAAACTAAATACAGCAAAAGATTTGAGTGCACAACGTTTGGTTTAGGTTTGACAGCCATAATCACCTTTTTATTGCTTTAAATGCGTTTTTAGCGCATGATTGTACATTTGAGCTGAATGTGTCAAAATCTTAAAAATTAACAGGTGCCCAAGCAATTTCATGCTAGAATCATCATCCGGATGCCAAAATAAACTAAATACAGCAAAAGATTTGAGTGCACAACGTTTGGTTTAGATTTGACAGCCATAATCAGCAATTGTGTACATTTGAGCTGAATGTGTCAAAATCTTAAAAATTAACAGGTGCCCAAGCAATTTCATGCTAGAATCATCATCCGGATGCCAAAATAAACTAAATACAGCAAAAGATTTGAGTGCACAGCGTTTGGTTTAGGTTTGACAGCCATAATCACCTTTTTATTGCTTTAAATGCGTTTTTAGCGCATGATTGTACATTTGAGCTGAATGTGTCAAAATCTTAAAAATTAACAGGTGCCCAAGCAATTTCATGCTAGAATCATCATCCGGATGCCAAAATAAACTAAATACAGCAAAAGATTTGAGTGCACAACGTTTGGTTTAGATTTGACAGCCATAATCAGCAATTGTGTACATTTGAGCTGAATGTGTCAAAATCTTAAAAATTAACAGGTGCCCAAGCAATTTCATGCTAGAATCATCATCCGGATGCCAAAATAAACTAAATACAGCAAAGGATTTGAGTGCACAACGTTTGGTTTAGATTTGACAGCCATAATCAGCAATTGTGTACATTTGAGCTGAATGTGTCAAAATCTTAAAAATTAACAGGTGCCCAAGCAATTTCATGCTAGAATCATCATCCGGATGCCAAAATAAACTAAATACAGCAAAAGATTTGAGTGCACAACGTTTGGTTTAGGTTTGACAGCCATAATCACCTTTTTATTGCTTTAAATGCGTTTTTAGCGCATGATTGTACATTTGAGCTGAATGTGTCAAAATCTTAAAAATTAACAGGTGCCCAAGCAATTTCATGCTAGAATCATCATCCGGATGCCAAAATAAACTAAATACAGCAAAAGATTTGAGTGCACAACGTTTGGTTTAGATTTGACAGCCATAATCAGCAATTGTGTACATTTGAGCTGAATGTGTCAAAATCTTAAAAATTAACAGGTGCCCAAGCAATTTCATGCTAGAATCATCATCCGGATGCCAAAATAAACTAAATACAGCAAAAGATTTGAGTGCACAGCGTTTGGTTTAGGTTTGACAGCCATAATCACCTTTTTATTGCTTTAAATGCGTTTTTAGCGCATGATTGTACATTTGAGCTGAATGTGTCAAAATCTTAAAAATTAACAGGTGCCCAAGCAATTTCATGCTAGAATCATCATCCGGATGCCAAAATAAACTAAATACAGCAAAAGATTTGAGTGCACAACGTTTGGTTTAGATTTGACAGCCATAATCAGCAATTGTGTACATTTGAGCTGAATGTGTCAAAATCTTAAAAATTAACAGGTGCCCAAGCAATTTCATGCTAGAATCATCATCCGGATGCCAAAATAAACTAAATACAGCAAAAGATTTGAGTGCACAACGTTTGGTTTAGATTTGACAGCCATAATCAGCAATTGTGTACATTTGAGCTGAATGTGTCAAAATCTTAAAAATTAACAGGTGCCCAAGCAATTTCATGCTAGAATCATCATCCGGATGCCAAAATAAACTAAATACAGCAAAAGATTTGAGTGCACAACGTTTGGTTTAGGTTTGACAGCCATAATCACCTTTTTATTGCTTTAAATGCGTTTTTAGCGCATGATTGTACATTTGAGCTGAATGTGTCAAAATCTTAAAAATTAACAGGTGCCCAAGCAATTTCATGCTAGAATCATCATCCGGATGCCAAAATAAACTAAATACAGCAAAAGATTTGAGTGCACAACGTTTGGTTTAGATTTGACAGCCATAATCAGCAATTGTGTACATTTGAGCTGAATGTGTCAAAATCTTAAAAATTAACAGGTGCCCAAGCAATTTCATGCTAGAATCATCATCCGGATGCCAAAATAAACTAAATACAGCAAAAGATTTGAGTGCACAACGTTTGGTTTAGGTTTGACAGCCATAATCACCTTTTTATTGCTTTAAATGCGTTTTTAGCGCATGATTGTACATTTGAGCTGAATGTGTCAAAATCTTAAAAATTAACAGGTGCCCAAGCAATTTCATGCTAGAATCATCATCCGGATGCCAAAATAAACAAAATACAGCAAAAGATTTGAGTGCACAACGTTTGGTTTAGATTTGACAGCCATAATCAGCAATTGTGTACATTTGAGCTGAATGTGTCAAATTCTTAAAAATTAACAGGTGCCCAAGCAATTTCATGCTAGAATCATCATCCGGATGCCAAAATAAACTAAATACAGCAAAAGATTTGAGTGCACAACGTTTGGTTTAGGTTTGACAGCCATAATCAGCAATTGTGTACATTTGAGCTGAATGTGTCAAAATCTTAAAAATTAACAGGTGCCCAAGCAATTTCATGCTAGAATCATCATCCGGATGCCAAAATAAACTAAATACAGCAAAAGATTTGAGTGCACAACGTTTGGTTTAGATTTGACAGCCATAATCAGCAATTGTGTACATTTGAGCTGAATGTGTCAAAATCTTAAAAATTAACAGGTGCCCAAGCAATTTCATGCTAGAATCATCATCCGGATGCCAAAATAAACTAAATACAGCAAAAGATTTGAGTGCACAACGTTTGGTTTAGGTTTGACAGCCATAATCACCTTTTTATTGCTTTAAATGCGTTTTTAGCGCATGATTGTACATTTGAGCTGAATGTGTCAAAATCTTAAAAATTAACAGGTGCCCAAGCAATTTCATGCTAGAATCATCATCCGGATGCCAAAATAAACTAAACACAGCAAAAGATTTGAGTGCACAACGTTTGGTTTAGGTTTGACAGCCATAATCACCTTTTTATTGCTTTAAATGCGTTTTTAGCGCATGATTGTACATTTGAGCTGAATGTGTCAAAATCTTAAAAATTAACAGGTGCCCAAGCAATTTCATGCTAGAATCATCATCCGGATGCCAAAATAAACTAAATACAGCAAAAGATTTGAGTGCACAACGTTTGGTTTAGATTTGACAGCCATAATCAGCAATTGTGTACATTTGAGCTGAATGTGTCAAAATCTTAAAAATTAACAGGTGCCCAAGCAATTTCATGCTAGAATCATCATCCGGATGCCAAAATAAACTAAATACAGCAAAAGATTTGAGTGCACAACGTTTGGTTTAGGTTTGACAGCCATAATCACCTTTTTATTGCTTTAAATGCGTTTTTAGCGCATGATTGTACATTTGAGCTGAATGTGTCAAAATCTTAAAAATTAACAGGTGCCCAAGCAATTTCATGCTAGAATCATCATCCGGATGCCAAAATAAACTAAATACAGCAAAATATTTGAGTGCACAACGTTTGGTTTAGATTTGACAGCCATAATCAGCAATTGTGTACATTTGAGCTGAATGTGTCAAAATCTTAAAAATTAACAGGTGCCCAAGCAATTTCATGCTAGAATCATCATCCGGATGCCAAAATAAACTAAATACAGCAAAAGATTTGAGTGCACAACGTTTGGTTTAGGTTTGACAGCCATAATCAGCAATTGTGTACATTTGAGCTGAATGTGTCAAAATCTTAAAAATTAACAGGTGCCCAAGCAATTTCATGCTAGAATCATCATCCGGATGCCAAAATAAACTAAATATAGCAAAAGATTTGAGTGCACAACGTTTGGTTTAGGTTTGACAGCCATAATCACCTTTTTATTGCTTTAAATGCGTTTGTAGCGCATGATTGTACATTTGAGCTGAATGTGTCAAAATCTTAAAAATTAACAGGTGCCCAAGCAATTTCATGCTAGAATCATCATCCGGACGCCAAAATAAACTAAATACAGCAAAAGATTTGAGTGCACAACGTTTGGTTTAGATTTGACAGCCATAATCAGCAATTGTGTACATTTGAGCTGAATGTGTCAAAATCTTAAAAATTAACAGGTGCCCAAGCAATTTCATGCTAGAATCATCATCCGGATGCCAAAATAAACTAAATATAGCAAAAGATTTGAGTGCACAACGTTTGGTTTAGGTTTGACAGCCATAATCACCTTTTTATTGCTTTAAATGCGTTTGTAGCGCATGATTGTACATTTGAGCTGAATGTGTCAAAATCTTAAAAATTAACAGGTGCCCAAGCAATTTCATGCTAGAATCATCATCCGGATGCCAAAATAAACTAAATATAGCAAAAGATTTGAGTGCACAACGTTTGGTTTAGGTTTGACAGCCATAATCACCTTTTTATTGCTTTAAATGCGTTTGTAGCGCATGATTGTACATTTGAGCTGAATGTGTCAAAATCTTAAAAATTAACAGGTGCCCAAGCAATTTCATGCTAGAATCATCATCCGGATGCCAAAATAAACTAAATACAGCAAAAGATTTGAGTGCACAACGTTTGGTTTAGATTTGACAGCCATAATCAGCAATTGTGTACATTTGAGCTGAATGTGTCAAAATCTTAAAAATTAACAGGTGCCCAAGCAATTTCATGCTAGAATCATCATCCGGATGCCAAAATAAACTAAATACAGCAAAAGATTTGAGTGCACAACGTTTGGTTTAGGTTTGACAGCCATAATCACCTTTTTATTGCTTTAAATGCGTTTTTAGCGCATGATTGTACATTTGAGCTGAATGTGTCAACATCTTAAAAATTAACAGGTGCCCAAGCAATTTCATGCTAGAATCATCATCCGGATGCCAAAATAAACTAAATATAGCAAAAGATTTGAGTGCACAACGTTTGGTTTAGGTTTGACAGCCATAATCAGCAATTGTGTACATTTGAGCTGAATGTGTCAAAATCTTAAAAATTAACAGGTGCCCAAGCAATTTCATGCTAGAATCATCATCCGGATGCCAAAATAAACTAAATATAGCAAAAGATTTGAGTGCACAACGTTTGGTTTAGGTTTGACAGCCATAATCACCTTTTTATTGCTTTAAATGCGTTTGTAGCGCATGATTGTACATTTGAGCTGAATGTGTCAAAATCTTAAAAATTAACAGGTGCCCAAGCAATTTCATGCTAGAATCATCATCCGGATGCCAAAATAAACTAAATACAGCAAAAGATTTGAGTGCACAACGTTTGGTTTAGATTTGACAGCCATAATCAGCAATTGTGTACATTTGAGCTGAATGTGTCAAAATCTTAAAAATTAACAGGTGCCCAAGTAATTTCATGCTAGAATCATCATCCGGATGCCAAAATAAACTAAATACAGCAAAAGATTTGAGTGCACAACGTTTGGTTTGGGTTTGACAGCTATAATCACCTTTTTATTGCTTTAAATGCGTTTTTAGCGCATGATTGTACATTTGAGCTGAATGTGTCAAAATCTTAAAAATTTACAGGTGCCCAAGCAATTTCATGCTAGAATCATCATCCGGATGCCAAAATAAACTAAATACAGCAAAGGATTTGAGTGCACAACGTTTGGTTTAGATTTGACAGCCATAATCAGCAATTGTGTACATTTGAGCTGAATGTGTCAAAATCTTAAAAATTAACAGGTGCCCAAGCAATTTCATGCTAGAATCATCATCCGGATGCCAAAATAAACTAAATACAGCAAAAGATTTGAGTGCACAACGTTTGGTTTAGGTTTGACAGCCATAATCACCTTTTTATTGCTTTAAATGCGTTTTTAGCGCATGATTGTACATTTGAGCTGAATGTGTCAAAATCTTAAAAATTAACAGGTGCCCAAGCAATTTCATGCTAGAATCATCATCCGGATGCCAAAATAAACTAAATATAGCAAATGATTTGAGTGCACAACGTTTGGTTTAGGTTTGACAGCCATAATCAGCATTTGTGTACATTTGAGCTGAATGTGTCAAAATCTTAAAAATTAACAGGTGCCCAAGCAATTTCATGCTAGAATCATCATCCGGATGCCAAAATAAACTAAATACAGCAAAAGATTTGAGTGCACAACGTTTGGTTTAGGTTTGACAGCCATAATCACCTTTTTATTGCTTTAAATGCGTTTTTAGCGCATGATTGTACATTTGAGCTGAATGTGTCAAAATCTTAAAAATTAACAGGTGCCCAAGCAATTTCATGCTAGAATCATCATCCGGATGCCAAAATAAACTAAATACAGCAAAAGATTTGAGTGCACAACGTTTGGTTTAGATTTGACAGCCATAATCAGCAATTGTGTACATTTGAGCTGAATGTGTCAAAATCTTAAAAATTAACAGGTGCCCAAGCAATTTCATGCTAGAATCATCATCCGGATGCCAAAATAAACTAAATACAGCAAAAGATTTGAGTGCACAACGTTTGGTTTAGATTTGACAGCCATAATCAGCAATTGTGTACATTTGAGCTGAATGTGTCAAAATCTTAAAAATTAACAGGTGCCCAAGCAATTTCATGCTAGAATCATCATCCGGATGCCAAAATAAACTAAATATAGCAAAAGATTTGAGTGCACAACGTTTGGTTTAGGTTTGACAGCCATAATCACCTTTTTATTGCTTTAAATGCGTTTGTAGCGCATGATTGTACATTTGAGCTGAATGTGTCAAAATCTTAAAAATTAACAGGTGCCCAAGCAATTTCATGCTAGAATCATCATCCGGATGCCAAAATAAACTAAATATAGCAAAAGATTTGAGTGCACAACATTTGGTTTAGGTTTGACAGCCATAATCACCTTTTTATTGCTTTAAATGCGTTTGTAGCGCATGATTGTACATTTGAGCTGAATGTGTCAAAATCTTAAAAATTAACAGGTGCCCAAGCAATTTCATGCTAGAATCATCATCCGGATGCCAAAATAAACTAAATACAGCAAAAGATTTGAGTGCACAACGTTTGGTTTAGATTTGACAGCCATAATCAGCAATTGTGTACATTTGAGCTGAATGTGTCAAAATCTTAAAAATTAACAGGTGCCCAAGCAATTTCATGCTAGAATCATCATCCGGATGCCAAAATAAACTAAATACAGCAAAAGATTTGAGTGCACAACGTTTGGTTTAGGTTTGACAGCCATAATCACCTTTTTATTGCTTTAAATGCGTTTTTAGCGCATGATTGTACATTTGAGCTGAATGTGTCAACATCTTAAAAATTAACAGGTGCCCAAGCAATTTCATGCTAGAATCATCATCCGGATGCCAAAATAAACTAAATATAGCAAAAGATTTGAGTGCACAACGTTTGGTTTAGGTTTGACAGCCATAATCAGCAATTGTGTACATTTGAGCTGAATGTGTCAAAATCTTAAAAATTAACAGGTGCCCAAGCAATTTCATGCTAGAATCATCATCCGGATGCCAAAATAAACTAAATATAGCAAAAGATTTGAGTGCACAACGTTTGGTTTAGGTTTGACAGCCATAATCACCTTTTTATTGCTTTAAATGCGTTTGTAGCGCATGATTGTACATTTGAGCTGAATGTGTCAAAATCTTAAAAATTAACAGGTGCCCAAGCAATTTCATGCTAGAATCATCATCCGGATGCCAAAATAAACTAAATACAGCAAAAGATTTGAGTGCACAACGTTTGGTTTAGATTTGACAGCCATAATCAGCAATTGTGTACATTTGAGCTGAATGTGTCAAAATCTTAAAAATTAACAGGTGCCCAAGCAATTTCATGCTAGAATCATCATCCGGATGCCAAAATAAACTAAATATAGCAAAAGATTTGAGTGCACAACGTTTGGTTTAGGTTTGACAGCCATAATCACCTTTTTATTGCTTTAAATGCGTTTGTAGCGCATGATTGTACATTTGAGCTGAATGTGTCAAAATCTTAAAAATTAACAGGTGCCCAAGCAATTTCATGCTAGAATCATCATCCGGATGCCAAAATAAACTAAATATAGCAAAAGATTTGAGTGCACAACATTTGGTTTAGGTTTGACAGCCATAATCACCTTTTTATTGCTTTAAATGCGTTTGCAGCGCATGATTGTACATTTGAGCTGAATGTGTCAAAATCTTAAAAATTAACAGGTGCCCAAGCAATTTCATGCTAGAATCATCATCCGGATGCCAAAATAAACTAAATACAGCAAAAGATTTGAGTGCACAACGTTTGGTTTAGATTTGACAGCCATAATCAGCAATTGTGTACATTTGAGCTGAATGTGTCAAAATCTTAAAAATTAACAGGTGCCCAAGCAATTTCATGCTAGAATCATCATCCGGATGCCAAAATAAACTAAATACAGCAAAAGATTTGAGTGCACAACGTTTGGTTTAGGTTTGACAGCCATAATCACCTTTTTATTGCTTTAAATGCGTTTTTAGCGCATGATTGTACATTTGAGCTGAATGTGTCAAAATCTTAAAAATTAACAGGTGCCCAAGCAATTTCATGCTAGAATCATCATCCGGATGCCAAAATAAACTAAACACAGCAAAAGATTTGAGTGCACAACGTTTGGTTTAGGTTTGACAGCCATAATCACCTTTTTATTGCTTTAAATGCGTTTTTAGCGCATGATTGTACATTTGAGCTGAATGTGTCAAAATCTTAAAAATTAACAGGTGCCCAAGCAATTTCATGCTAGAATCATCATCCGGATGCCAAAATAAACTAAATACAGCAAAAGATTTGAGTGCACAACGTTTGGTTTAGATTTGACAGCCATAATCAGCAATTGTGTACATTTGAGCTGAATGTGTCAAAATCTTAAAAATTAACAGGTGCCCAAGCAATTTCATGCTAGAATCATCATCCGGATGCCAAAATAAACTAAATACAGCAAAAGATTTGAGTGCACAACGTTTGGTTTAGGTTTGACAGCCATAATCACCTTTTTATTGCTTTAAATGCGTTTTTAGCGCATGATTGTACATTTGAGCTGAATGTGTCAAAATCTTAAAAATTAACAGGTGCCCAAGCAATTTCATGCTAGAATCATCATCCGGATGCCAAAATAAACTAAATACAGCAAAAGATTTGAGTGCACAACGTTTGGTTTAGGTTTGACAGCCATAATCAGCAATTGTGTACATTTGAGCTGAATGTGTCAAAATCTTAAAAATTAACAGGTGCCCAAGCAATTTCATGCTAGAATCATCATCCGGATGCCAAAATAAACTAAATATAGCAAAAGATTTGAGTGCACAACGTTTGGTTTAGGTTTGACAGCCATAATCACCTTTTTATTGCTTTAAATGCGTTTGTAGCGCATGATTGTACATTTGAGCTGAATGTGTCAAAATCTTAAAAATTAACAGGTGCCCAAGCAATTTCATGCTAGAATCATCATCCGGATGCCAAAATAAACTAAATATAGCAAAAGATTTGAGTGCACAACGTTTGGTTTAGGTTTGACAGCCATAATCACCTTTTTATTGCTTTAAATGCGTTTGTAGCGCATGATTGTACATTTGAGCTGAATGTGTCAAAATCTTAAAAATTAACAGGTGCCCAAGCAATTTCATGCTAGAATCATCATCCGGATGCCAAAATAAACTAAATACAGCAAAAGATTTGAGTGCACAACGTTTGGTTTAGATTTGACAGCCATAATCAGCAATTGTGTACATTTGAGCTGAATGTGTCAAAATCTTAAAAATTAACAGGTGCCCAAGCAATTTCATGCTAGAATCATCATCCGGATGCCAAAATAAACTAAATACAGCAAAAGATTTGAGTGCACAACGTTTGGTTTAGGTTTGACAGCCATAATCACCTTTTTATTGCTTTAAATGCGTTTTTAGCGCATGATTGTACATTTGAGCTGAATGTGTCAACATCTTAAAAATTAACAGGTGCCCAAGCAATTTCATGCTAGAATCATCATCCGGATGCCAAAATAAACTAAATATAGCAAAAGATTTGAGTGCACAACGTTTGGTTTAGGTTTGACAGCCATAATCAGCAATTGTGTACATTTGAGCTGAATGTGTCAAAATCTTAAAAATTAACAGGTGCCCAAGCAATTTCATGCTAGAATCATCATCCGGATGCCAAAATAAACTAAATATAGCAAAAGATTTGAGTGCACAACGTTTGGTTTAGGTTTGACAGCCATAATCACCTTTTTATTGCTTTAAATGCGTTTGTAGCGCATGATTGTACATTTGAGCTGAATGTGTCAAAATCTTAAAAATTAACAGGTGCCCAAGCAATTTCATGCTAGAATCATCATCCGGATGCCAAAATAAACTAAATACAGCAAAAGATTTGAGTGCACAACGTTTGGTTTAGATTTGACAGCCATAATCAGCAATTGTGTACATTTGAGCTGAATGTGTCAAAATCTTAAAAATTAACAGGTGCCCAAGTAATTTCATGCTAGAATCATCATCCGGATGCCAAAATAAACTAAATACAGCAAAAGATTTGAGTGCACAACGTTTGGTTTGGGTTTGACAGCTATAATCACCTTTTTATTGCTTTAAATGCGTTTTTAGCGCATGATTGTACATTTGAGCTGAATGTGTCAAAATCTTAAAAATTTACTGGTGCCCAAGCAATTTCATGCTAGAATCATCATCCGGATGCCAAAATAAACTAAATACAGCAAAGGATTTGAGTGCACAACGTTTGGTTTAGATTTGACAGCCATAATCAGCAATTGTGTACATTTGAGCTGAATGTGTCAAAATCTTAAAAATTAACAGGTGCCCAAGCAATTTCATGCTAGAATCATCATCCGGATGCCAAAATAAACTAAATACAGCAAAAGATTTGAGTGCACAACGTTTGGTTTAGGTTTGACAGCCATAATCACCTTTTTATTGCTTTAAATGCGTTTTTAGCGCATGATTGTACATTTGAGCTGAATGTGTCAAAATCTTAAAAATTAACAGGTGCCCAAGCAATTTCATGCTAGAATCATCATCCGGATGCCAAAATAAACTAAATATAGCAAAAGATTTGAGTGCACAACGTTTGGTTTAGGTTTGACAGCCATAATCAGCATTTGTGTACATTTGAGCTGAATGTGTCAAAATCTTAAAAATTAACAGGTGCCCAAGCAATTTCATGCTAGAATCATCATCCGGATGCCAAAATAAACTAAATACAGCAAAAGATTTGAGTGCACAACGTTTGGTTTAGGTTTGACAGCCATAATCACCTTTTTATTGCTTTAAATGCGTTTTTAGCGCATGATTGTACATTTGAGCTGAATGTGTCAAAATCTTAAAAATTAACAGGTGCCCAAGCAATTTCATGCTAGAATCATCATCCGGATGCCAAAATAAACTAAATACAGCAAAAGATTTGAGTGCACAACGTTTGGTTTAGATTTGACAGCCATAATCAGCAATTGTGTACATTTGAGCTGAATGTGTCAAAATCTTAAAAATTAACAGGTGCCCAAGCAATTTCATGCTAGAATCATCATCCGGATGCCAAAATAAACTAAATACAGCAAAAGATTTGAGTGCACAACGTTTGGTTTAGGTTTGACAGCCATAATCACCTTTTTATTGCTTTAAATGCGTTTGCAGCGCATGATTGTACATTTGAGCTGAATGTGTCAAAATCTTAAAAATTAACAGGTGCCCAAGCAATTTCATGCTAGAATCATCATCCGGATGCCAAAATAAACTAAATACAGCAAAAGATTTGAGTGCACAACGTTTGGTTTAGATTTGACAGCCATAATCAGCAATTGTGTACATTTGAGCTGAATGTGTCAAAATCTTAAAAATTAACAGGTGCCCAAGCAATTTCATGCTAGAATCATCATCCGGATGCCAAAATAAACTAAATATAGCAAAAGATTTGAGTGCACAACGTTTGGTTTAGGTTTGACAGCCATAATCACCTTTTTATTGCTTTAAATGCGTTTGTAGCGCATGATTGTACATTTGAGCTGAATGTGTCAAAATCTTAAAAATTAACAGGTGCCCAAGCAATTTCATGCTAGAATCATCATCCGGATGCCAAAATAAACTAAATATAGCAAAAGATTTGAGTGCACAACATTTGGTTTAGGTTTGACAGCCATAATCACCTTTTTATTGCTTTAAATGCGTTTGTAGCGCATGATTGTACATTTGAGCTGAATGTGTCAAAATCTTAAAAATTAACAGGTGCCCAAGCAATTTCATGCTAGAATCATCATCCGGATGCCAAAATAAACTAAATACAGCAAAAGATTTGAGTGCACAACGTTTGGTTTAGATTTGACAGCCATAATCAGCAATTGTGTACATTTGAGCTGAATGTGTCAAAATCTTAAAAATTAACAGGTGCCCAAGCAATTTCATGCTAGAATCATCATCCGGATGCCAAAATAAACTAAATACAGCAAAAGATTTGAGTGCACAACGTTTGGTTTAGGTTTGACAGCCATAATCACCTTTTTATTGCTTTAAATGCGTTTTTAGCGCATGATTGTACATTTGAGCTGAATGTGTCAACATCTTAAAAATTAACAGGTGCCCAAGCAATTTCATGCTAGAATCATCATCCGGATGCCAAAATAAACTAAATATAGCAAAAGATTTGAGTGCACAACGTTTGGTTTAGGTTTGACAGCCATAATCAGCAATTGTGTACATTTGAGCTGAATGTGTCAAAATCTTAAAAATTAACAGGTGCCCAAGCAATTTCATGCTAGAATCATCATCCGGATGCCAAAATAAACTAAATATAGCAAAAGATTTGAGTGCACAACGTTTGGTTTAGGTTTGACAGCCATAATCACCTTTTTATTGCTTTAAATGCGTTTGTAGCGCATGATTGTACATTTGAGCTGAATGTGTCAAAATCTTAAAAATTAACAGGTGCCCAAGCAATTTCATGCTAGAATCATCATCCGGATGCCAAAATAAACTAAATACAGCAAAAGATTTGAGTGCACAACGTTTGGTTTAGATTTGACAGCCATAATCAGCAATTGTGTACATTTGAGCTGAATGTGTCAAAATCTTAAAAATTAACAGGTGCCCAAGCAATTTCATGCTAGAATCATCATCCGGATGCCAAAATAAACTAAATATAGCAAAAGATTTGAGTGCACAACGTTTGGTTTAGGTTTGACAGCCATAATCACCTTTTTATTGCTTTAAATGCGTTTGTAGCGCATGATTGTACATTTGAGCTGAATGTGTCAAAATCTTAAAAATTAACAGGTGCCCAAGCAATTTCATGCTAGAATCATCATCCGGATGCCAAAATAAACTAAATATAGCAAAAGATTTGAGTGCACAACATTTGGTTTAGGTTTGACAGCCATAATCACCTTTTTATTGCTTTAAATGCGTTTGTAGCGCATGATTGTACATTTGAGCTGAATGTGTCAAAATCTTAAAAATTAACAGGTGCCCAAGCAATTTCATGCTAGAATCATCATCCGGATGCCAAAATAAACTAAATACAGCAAAAGATTTGAGTGCACAACGTTTGGTTTAGATTTGACAGCCATAATCAGCAATTGTGTACATTTGAGCTGAATGTGTCAAAATCTTAAAAATTAACAGGTGCCCAAGCAATTTCATGCTAGAATCATCATCCGGATGCCAAAATAAACTAAATACAGCAAAAGATTTGAGTGCACAACGTTTGGTTTAGGTTTGACAGCCATAATCACCTTTTTATTGCTTTAAATGCGTTTTTAGCGCATGATTGTACATTTGAGCTGAATGTGTCAACATCTTAAAAATTAACAGGTGCCCAAGCAATTTCATGCTAGAATCATCATCCGGATGCCAAAATAAACTAAATATAGCAAAAGATTTGAGTGCACAACGTTTGGTTTAGGTTTGACAGCCATAATCAGCAATTGTGTACATTTGAGCTGAATGTGTCAAAATCTTAAAAATTAACAGGTGCCCAAGCAATTTCATGCTAGAATCATCATCCGGATGCCAAAATAAACTAAATATAGCAAAAGATTTGAGTGCACAACGTTTGGTTTAGGTTTGACAGCCATAATCACCTTTTTATTGCTTTAAATGCGTTTGTAGCGCATGATTGTACATTTGAGCTGAATGTGTCAAAATCTTAAAAATTAACAGGTGCCCAAGCAATTTCATGCTAGAATCATCATCCGGATGCCAAAATAAACTAAATATAGCAAAAGATTTGAGTGCACAACATTTGGTTTAGGTTTGACAGCCATAATCACCTTTTTATTGCTTTAAATGCGTTTGTAGCGCATGATTGTACATTTGAGCTGAATGTGTCAAAATCTTAAAAATTAACAGGTGCCCAAGCAATTTCATGCTAGAATCATCATCCGGATGCCAAAATAAACTAAATACAGCAAAAGATTTGAGTGCACAACGTTTGGTTTAGATTTGACAGCCATAATCAGCAATTGTGTACATTTGAGCTGAATGTGTCAAAATCTTAAAAATTAACAGGTGCCCAAGCAATTTCATGCTAGAATCATCATCCGGATGCCAAAATAAACTAAATACAGCAAAAGATTTGAGTGCACGTTTGGTTTAGGTTTGACAGCCATAATCACCTTTTTATTGCTTTAAATGCGTTTTTAGCGCATGATTGTACATTTGAGCTGAATGTGTCAACATCTTAAAAATTAACAGGTGCCCAAGCAATTTCATGCTAGAATCATCATCCGGATGCCAAAATAAACTAAATATAGCAAAAGATTTGAGTGCACAACGTTTGGTTTAGGTTTGACAGCCATAATCAGCAATTGTGTACATTTGAGCTGAATGTGTCAAAATCTTAAAAATTAACAGGTGCCCAAGCAATTTCATGCTAGAATCATCATCCGGATGCCAAAATAAACTAAATATAGCAAAAGATTTGAGTGCACAACGTTTGGTTTAGGTTTGACAGCCATAATCACCTTTTTATTGCTTTAAATGCGTTTGTAGCGCATGATTGTACATTTGAGCTGAATGTGTCAAAATCTTAAAAATTAACAGGTGCCCAAGCAATTTCATGCTAGAATCATCATCCGGATGCCAAAATAAACTAAATATAGCAAAAGATTTGAGTGCACAACATTTGGTTTAGGTTTGACAGCCATAATCACCTTTTTATTGCTTTAAATGCGTTTGTAGCGCATGATTGTACATTTGAGCTGAATGTGTCAAAATCTTAAAAATTAACAGGTGCCCAAGCAATTTCATGCTAGAATCATCATCCGGATGCCAAAATAAACTAAATACAGCAAAAGATTTGAGTGCACAACGTTTGGTTTAGATTTGACAGCCATAATCAGCAATTGTGTACATTTGAGCTGAATGTGTCAAAATCTTAAAACTTAACAGGTGCCCAAGCAATTTCATGCTAGAATCATCATCCGGATGCCAAAATAAACTAAATACAGCAAAAGATTTGAGTGCACAACGTTTGGTTTAGGTTTGACAGCCATAATCACCTTTTTATTGCTTTAAATGCGTTTTTAGCGCATGATTGTACATTTGAGCTGAATGTGTCAACATCTTAAAAATTAACAGGTGCCCAAGCAATTTCATGCTAGAATCATCATCCGGATGCCAAAATAAACTAAATATAGCAAAAGATTTGAGTGCACAACGTTTGGTTTAGGTTTGACAGCCATAATCAGCAATTGTGTACATTTGAGCTGAATGTGTCAAAATCTTAAAAATTAACAGGTGCCCAAGCAATTTCATGCTAGAATCATCATCCGGATGCCAAAATAAACTAAATATAGCAAAAGATTTGAGTGCACAACGTTTGGTTTAGGTTTGACAGCCATAATCACCTTTTTATTGCTTTAAATGCGTTTGTAGCGCATGATTGTACATTTGAGCTGAATGTGTCAAAATCTTAAAAATTAACAGGTGCCCAAGCAATTTCATGCTAGAATCATCATCCGGATGCCAAAATAAACTAAATACAGCAAAAGATTTGAGTGCACAACGTTTGGTTTAGATTTGACAGCCATAATCAGCAATTGTGTACATTTGAGCTGAATGTGTCAAAATCTTAAAAATTAACAGGTGCCCAAGTAATTTCATGCTAGAATCATCATCCGGATGCCAAAATAAACTAAATACAGCAAAAGATTTGAGTGCACAACGTTTGGTTTGGGTTTGACAGCTATAATCACCTTTTTATTGCTTTAAATGCGTTTTTAGCGCATGATTGTACATTTGAGCTGAATGTGTCAAAATCTTAAAAATTTACAGGTGCCCAAGCAATTTCATGCTAGAATCATCATCCGGATGCCAAAATAAACTAAATACAGCAAAGGATTTGAGTGCACAACGTTTGGTTTAGATTTGACAGCCATAATCAGCAATTGTGTACATTTGAGCTGAATGTGTCAAAATCTTAAAAATTAACAGGTGCCCAAGCAATTTCATGCTAGAATCATCATCCGGATGCCAAAATAAACTAAATACAGCAAAAGATTTGAGTGCACAACGTTTGGTTTAGGTTTGACAGCCATAATCACCTTTTTATTGCTTTAAATGCGTTTTTAGCGCATGATTGTACATTTGAGCTGAATGTGTCAAAATCTTAAAAATTAACAGGTGCCCAAGCAATTTCATGCTAGAATCATCATCCGGATGCCAAAATAAACTAAATATAGCAAAAGATTTGAGTGCACAACGTTTGGTTTAGGTTTGACAGCCATAATCAGCATTTGTGTACATTTGAGCTGAATGTGTCAAAATCTTAAAAATTAACAGGTGCCCAAGCAATTTCATGCTAGAATCATCATCCGGATGCCAAAATAAACTAAATATAGCAAAAGATTTGAGTGCACAACATTTGGTTTAGGTTTGACAGCCATAATCACCTTTTTATTGCTTTAAATGCGTTTGTAGCGCATGATTGTACATTTGAGCTGAATGTGTCAAAATCTTAAAAATTAACAGGTGCCCAAGCAATTTCATGCTAGAATCATCATCCGGATGCCAAAATAAACTAAATATAGCAAAAGATTTGAGTGCACAACGTTTGGTTTAGGTTTGACAGCCATAATCAGCAATTGTGTACATTTGAGCTGAATGTGTCAAAATCTTAAAAATTAACAGGTGCCCAAGCAATTTCATGCTAGAATCATCATCCGGATGCCAAAATAAACTAAATATAGCAAAAGATTTGAGTGCACAACGTTTGGTTTAGGTTTGACAGCCATAATCACCTTTTTATTGCTTTAAATGCGTTTGTAGCGCATGATTGTACATTTGAGCTGAATGTGTCAAAATCTTAAAAATTAACAGGTGCCCAAGCAATTTCATGCTAGAATCATCATCCGGATGCCAAAATAAACTAAATATAGCAAAAGATTTGAGTGCACAACATTTGGTTTAGGTTTGACAGCCATAATCACCTTTTTATTGCTTTAAATGCGTTTGTAGCGCATGATTGTACATTTGAGCTGAATGTGTCAAAATCTTAAAAATTAACAGGTGCCCAAGCAATTTCATGCTAGAATCATCATCCGGATGCCAAAATAAACTAAATACAGCAAAAGATTTGAGTGCACAACGTTTGGTTTAGATTTGACAGCCATAATCAGCAATTGTGTACATTTGAGCTGAATGTGTCAAAATCTTAAAAATTAACAGGTGCCCAAGCAATTTCATGCTAGAATCATCATCCGGATGCCAAAATAAACTAAATACAGCAAAAGATTTGAGTGCACAACGTTTGGTTTAGGTTTGACAGCCATAATCACCTTTTTATTGCTTTAAATGCGTTTTTAGCGCATGATTGTACATTTGAGCTGAATGTGTCAACATCTTAAAAATTAACAGGTGCCCAAGCAATTTCATGCTAGAATCATCATCCGGATGCCAAAATAAACTAAATATAGCAAAAGATTTGAGTGCACAACGTTTGGTTTAGGTTTGACAGCCATAATCAGCAATTGTGTACATTTGAGCTGAATGTGTCAAAATCTTAAAAATTAACAGGTGCCCAAGCAATTTCATGCTAGAATCATCATCCGGATGCCAAAATAAACTAAATATAGCAAAAGATTTGAGTGCACAACGTTTGGTTTAGGTTTGACAGCCATAATCACCTTTTTATTGCTTTAAATGCGTTTGTAGCGCATGATTGTACATTTGAGCTGAATGTGTCAAAATCTTAAAAATTAACAGGTGCCCAAGCAATTTCATGCTAGAATCATCATCCGGATGCCAAAATAAACTAAATATAGCAAAAGATTTGAGTGCACAACATTTGGTTTAGGTTTGACAGCCATAATCACCTTTTTATTGCTTTAAATGCGTTTGTAGCGCATGATTGTACATTTGAGCTGAATGTGTCAAAATCTTAAAAATTAACAGGTGCCCAAGCAATTTCATGCTAGAATCATCATCCGGATGCCAAAATAAACTAAATACAGCAAAAGATTTGAGTGCACAACGTTTGGTTTAGATTTGACAGCCATAATCAGCAATTGTGTACATTTGAGCTGAATGTGTCAAAATCTTAAAAATTAACAGGTGCCCAAGCAATTTCATGCTAGAATCATCATCCGGATGCCAAAATAAACTAAATACAGCAAAAGATTTGAGTGCACGTTTGGTTTAGGTTTGACAGCCATAATCACCTTTTTATTGCTTTAAATGCGTTTTTAGCGCATGATTGTACATTTGAGCTGAATGTGTCAACATCTTAAAAATTAACAGGTGCCCAAGCAATTTCATGCTAGAATCATCATCCGGATGCCAAAATAAACTAAATATAGCAAAAGATTTGAGTGCACAACGTTTGGTTTAGGTTTGACAGCCATAATCAGCAATTGTGTACATTTGAGCTGAATGTGTCAAAATCTTAAAAATTAACAGGTGCCCAAGCAATTTCATGCTAGAATCATCATCCGGATGCCAAAATAAACTAAATATAGCAAAAGATTTGAGTGCACAACGTTTGGTTTAGGTTTGACAGCCATAATCACCTTTTTATTGCTTTAAATGCGTTTGTAGCGCATGATTGTACATTTGAGCTGAATGTGTCAAAATCTTAAAAATTAACAGGTGCCCAAGCAATTTCATGCTAGAATCATCATCCGGATGCCAAAATAAACTAAATATAGCAAAAGATTTGAGTGCACAACATTTGGTTTAGGTTTGACAGCCATAATCACCTTTTTATTGCTTTAAATGCGTTTGTAGCGCATGATTGTACATTTGAGCTGAATGTGTCAAAATCTTAAAAATTAACAGGTGCCCAAGCAATTTCATGCTAGAATCATCATCCGGATGCCAAAATAAACTAAATACAGCAAAAGATTTGAGTGCACAACGTTTGGTTTAGATTTGACAGCCATAATCAGCAATTGTGTACATTTGAGCTGAATGTGTCAAAATCTTAAAACTTAACAGGTGCCCAAGCAATTTCATGCTAGAATCATCATCCGGATGCCAAAATAAACTAAATACAGCAAAAGATTTGAGTGCACAACGTTTGGTTTAGGTTTGACAGCCATAATCACCTTTTTATTGCTTTAAATGCGTTTTTAGCGCATGATTGTACATTTGAGCTGAATGTGTCAACATCTTAAAAATTAACAGGTGCCCAAGCAATTTCATGCTAGAATCATCATCCGGATGCCAAAATAAACTAAATATAGCAAAAGATTTGAGTGCACAACGTTTGGTTTAGGTTTGACAGCCATAATCAGCAATTGTGTACATTTGAGCTGAATGTGTCAAAATCTTAAAAATTAACAGGTGCCCAAGCAATTTCATGCTAGAATCATCATCCGGATGCCAAAATAAACTAAATATAGCAAAAGATTTGAGTGCACAACGTTTGGTTTAGGTTTGACAGCCATAATCACCTTTTTATTGCTTTAAATGCGTTTGTAGCGCATGATTGTACATTTGAGCTGAATGTGTCAAAATCTTAAAAATTAACAGGTGCCCAAGCAATTTCATGCTAGAATCATCATCCGGATGCCAAAATAAACTAAATACAGCAAAAGATTTGAGTGCACAACGTTTGGTTTAGATTTGACAGCCATAATCAGCAATTGTGTACATTTGAGCTGAATGTGTCAAAATCTTAAAAATTAACAGGTGCCCAAGTAATTTCATGCTAGAATCATCATCCGGATGCCAAAATAAACTAAATACAGCAAAAGATTTGAGTGCACAACGTTTGGTTTGGGTTTGACAGCTATAATCACCTTTTTATTGCTTTAAATGCGTTTTTAGCGCATGATTGTACATTTGAGCTGAATGTGTCAAAATCTTAAAAATTTACAGGTGCCCAAGCAATTTCATGCTAGAATCATCATCCGGATGCCAAAATAAACTAAATACAGCAAAGGATTTGAGTGCACAACGTTTGGTTTAGATTTGACAGCCATAATCAGCAATTGTGTACATTTGAGCTGAATGTGTCAAAATCTTAAAAATTAACAGGTGCCCAAGCAATTTCATGCTAGAATCATCATCCGGATGCCAAAATAAACTAAATACAGCAAAAGATTTGAGTGCACAACGTTTGGTTTAGGTTTGACAGCCATAATCACCTTTTTATTGCTTTAAATGCGTTTTTAGCGCATGATTGTACATTTGAGCTGAATGTGTCAAAATCTTAAAAATTAACAGGTGCCCAAGCAATTTCATGCTAGAATCATCATCCGGATGCCAAAATAAACTAAATATAGCAAAAGATTTGAGTGCACAACGTTTGGTTTAGGTTTGACAGCCATAATCAGCATTTGTGTACATTTGAGCTGAATGTGTCAAAATCTTAAAAATTAACAGGTGCCCAAGCAATTTCATGCTAGAATCATCATCCGGATGCCAAAATAAACTAAATATAGCAAAAGATTTGAGTGCACAACATTTGGTTTAGGTTTGACAGCCATAATCACCTTTTTATTGCTTTAAATGCGTTTGTAGCGCATGATTGTACATTTGAGCTGAATGTGTCAAAATCTTAAAAATTAACAGGTGCCCAAGCAATTTCATGCTAGAATCATCATCCGGATGCCAAAATAAACTAAATATAGCAAAAGATTTGAGTGCACAACGTTTGGTTTAGGTTTGACAGCCATAATCAGCAATTGTGTACATTTGAGCTGAATGTGTCAAAATCTTAAAAATTAACAGGTGCCCAAGCAATTTCATGCTAGAATCATCATCCGGATGCCAAAATAAACTAAATATAGCAAAAGATTTGAGTGCACAACGTTTGGTTTAGGTTTGACAGCCATAATCACCTTTTTATTGCTTTAAATGCGTTTGTAGCGCATGATTGTACATTTGAGCTGAATGTGTCAAAATCTTAAAAATTAACAGGTGCCCAAGCAATTTCATGCTAGAATCATCATCCGGATGCCAAAATAAACTAAATATAGCAAAAGATTTGAGTGCACAACGTTTGGTTTAGGTTTGACAGCCATAATCACCTTTTTATTGCTTTAAATGCGTTTTTAGCGCATGATTGTACATTTGAGCTGAATGTGTCAAAATCTTAAAAATTAACAGGTGCCCAAGCAATTTCATGCTAGAATCATCATCCGGATGCCAAAATAAACTAAATACAGCAAAAGATTTGAGTGCACAACGTTTGGTTTAGATTTGACAGCCATAATCAGCAATTGTGTACATTTGAGCTGAATGTGTCAAAATCTTAAAAATTAACAGGTGCCCAAGCAATTTCATGCTAGAATCATCATCCGGATGCCAAAATAAACTAAACACAGCAAAAGATTTGAGTGCACAACGTTTGGTTTAGGTTTGACAGCCATAATCACCTTTTTATTGCTTTAAATGCGTTTTTAGCGCATGATTGTACATTTGAGCTGAATGTGTCAAAATCTTAAAAATTAACAGGTGCCCAAGCAATTTCATGCTAGAATCATCATCCGGATGCCAAAATAAACTAAATACAGCAAAAGATTTGAGTGCACAACGTTTGGTTTAGATTTGACAGCCATAATCAGCAATTGTGTACATTTGAGCTGAATGTGTCAAAATCTTAAAAATTAACAGGTGCCCAAGCAATTTCATGCTAGAATCATCATCCGGATGCCAAAATAAACTAAATACAGCAAAATATTTGAGTGCACAACGTTTGGTTTAGGTTTGACAGCCATAATCACCTTTTTATTGCTTTAAATGCGTTTTTAGCGCATGATTGTACATTTGAGCTGAATGTGTCAAAATCTTAAAAATTAACAGGTGCCCAAGCAATTTCATGCTAGAATCATCATCCGGATGCCAAAATAAACTAAATACAGCAAAAGATTTGAGTGCACAACGTTTGGTTTAGATTTGACAGCCATAATCAGCAATTGTGTACATTTGAGCTGAATGTGTCAAAATCTTAAAAATTAACAGGTGCCCAAGCAATTTCATGCTAGAATCATCATCCGGATGCCAAAATAAACTAAATACAGCAAAAGATTTGAGTGCACAACGTTTGGTTTAGGTTTGACAGCCATAATCACCTTTTTATTGCTTTAAATGCGTTTTTAGCGCATGATTGTACATTTGAGCTGAATGTGTCAAAATCTTAAAAATTAACAGGTGCCCAAGCAATTTCATGCTAGAATCATCATCCGGATGCCAAAATAAACTAAATACAGCAAAAGATTTGAGTGCACAACGTTTGGTTTAGATTTGACAGCCATAATCAGCAATTGTGTACATTTGAGCTGAATGTGTCAAAATCTTAAAAATTAACAGGTGCCCAAGCAATTTCATGCTAGAATCATCATCCGGATGCCAAAATAAACTAAATACAGCAAAAGATTTGAGTGCACAACGTTTGGTTTAGGTTTGACAGCCATAATCACCTTTTTATTGCTTTAAATGCGTTTTTAGCGCATGATTGTACATTTGAGCTGAATGTGTCAAAATCTTAAAAATTAACAGGTGCCCAAGCAATTTCATGCTAGAATCATCATCCGGATGCCAAAATAAACTAAATACAGCAAAAGATTTGAGTGCACAACGTTTGGTTTAGATTTGACAGCCATAATCAGCAATTGTGTACATTTGAGCTGAATGTGTCAAAATCTTAAAAATTAACAGGTGCCCAAGCAATTTCATGCTAGAATCATCATCCGGATGCCAAAATAAACTAAATACAGCAAAAGATTTGAGTGCACAACGTTTGGTTTAGGTTTGACAGCCATAATCAGCAATTGTGTACATTTGAGCTGAATGTGTCAAAATCTTAAAAATTAACAGGTGCCCAAGTAATTTCATGCTAGAATCATCATCCGGATGCCAAAATAAACTAAATACAGCAAAAGATTTGAGTGCACAACGTTTGGTTTGGGTTTGACAGCTATAATCACCTTTTTATTGCTTTAAATGCGTTTTTAGCGCATGATTGTACATTTGAGCTGAATGTGTCAAAATCTTAAAAATTTACAGGTGCCCAAGCAATTTCATGCTAGAATCATCATCCGGATGCCAAAATAAACTAAATACAGCAAAGGATTTGAGTGCACAACGTTTGGTTTAGATTTGACAGCCATAATCAGCAATTGTGTACATTTGAGCTGAATGTGTCAAAATCTTAAAAATTAACAGGTGCCCAAGCAATTTCATGCTAGAATCATCATCCGGATGCCAAAATAAACTAAATACAGCAAAAGATTTGAGTGCACAACGTTTGGTTTAGATTTGACAGCCATAATCAGCAATTGTGTACATTTGAGCTGAATGTGTCAAAATCTTAAAAATTAACAGGTGCCCAAGCAATTTCATGCTAGAATCATCATCCGGATGCCAAAATAAACTAAATACAGCAAAAGATTTGAGTGCACAACGTTTGGTTTAGATTTGACAGCCATAATCAGCAATTGTGTACATTTGAGCTGAATGTGTCAAAATCTTAAAAATTAACAGGTGCCCAAGCAATTTCATGCTAGAATCATCATCCGGATGCCAAAATAAACTAAATACAGCAAAAGATTTGAGTGCACAACGTTTGGTTTAGATTTGACAGCCATAATCAGCAATTGTGTACATTTGAGCTGAATGTGTCAAAATCTTAAAAATTAACAGGTGCCCAAGCAATTTCATGCTAGAATCATCATCCGGATGCCAAAATAAACTAAATACAGCAAAATATTTGAGTGCACAACGTTTGGTTTAGGTTTGACAGCCATAATCACCTTTTTATTGCTTTAAATGCGTTTTTAGCGCATGATTGTACATTTGAGCTGAATGTGTCAAAATCTTAAAAATTAACAGGTGCCCAAGCAATTTCATGCTAGAATCATCATCCGGATGCCAAAATAAACTAAATACAGCAAAAGATTTGAGTGCACAACGTTTGGTTTAGATTTGACAGCCATAATCAGCAATTGTGTACATTTGAGCTGAATGTGTCAAAATCTTAAAAATTAACAGGTGCCCAAGCAATTTCATGCTAGAATCATCATCCGGATGCCAAAATAAACTAAATACAGCAAAAGATTTGAGTGCACAACGTTTGGTTTAGGTTTGACAGCCATAATCACCTTTTTATTGCTTTAAATGCGTTTTTAGCGCATGATTGTACATTTGAGCTGAATGTGTCAAAATCTTAAAAATTAACAGGTGCCCAAGCAATTTCATGCTAGAATCATCATCCGGATGCCAAAATAAACTAAATACAGCAAAAGATTTGAGTGCACAACGTTTGGTTTAGATTTGACAGCCATAATCAGCAATTGTGTACATTTGAGCTGAATGTGTCAAAATCTTAAAAATTAACAGGTGCCCAAGCAATTTCATGCTAGAATCATCATCCGGATGCCAAAATAAACTAAATACAGCAAAAGATTTGAGTGCACAACGTTTGGTTTAGGTTTGACAGCCATAATCACCTTTTTATTGCTTTAAATGCGTTTTTAGCGCATGATTGTACATTTGAGCTGAATGTGTCAAAATCTTAAAAATTAACAGGTGCCCAAGCAATTTCATGCTAGAATCATCATCCGGATGCCAAAATAAACTAAATACAGCAAAAGATTTGAGTGCACAACGTTTGGTTTAGATTTGACAGCCATAATCAGCAATTGTGTACATTTGAGCTGAATGTGTCAAAATCTTAAAAATTAACAGGTGCCCAAGCAATTTCATGCTAGAATCATCATCCGGATGCCAAAATAAACTAAATACAGCAAAAGATTTGAGTGCACAACGTTTGGTTTAGGTTTGACAGCCATAATCAGCAATTGTGTACATTTGAGCTGAATGTGTCAAAATCTTAAAAATTAACAGGTGCCCAAGTAATTTCATGCTAGAATCATCATCCGGATGCCAAAATAAACTAAATACAGCAAAAGATTTGAGTGCACAACGTTTGGTTTGGGTTTGACAGCTATAATCACCTTTTTATTGCTTTAAATGCGTTTTTAGCGCATGATTGTACATTTGAGCTGAATGTGTCAAAATCTTAAAAATTTACAGGTGCCCAAGCAATTTCATGCTAGAATCATCATCCGGATGCCAAAATAAACTAAATACAGCAAAGGATTTGAGTGCACAACGTTTGGTTTAGATTTGACAGCCATAATCAGCAATTGTGTACATTTGAGCTGAATGTGTCAAAATCTTAAAAATTAACAGGTGCCCAAGCAATTTCATGCTAGAATCATCATCCGGATGCCAAAATAAACTAAATACAGCAAAAGATTTGAGTGCACAACGTTTGGTTTAGGTTTGACAGCCATAATCACCTTTTTATTGCTTTAAATGCGTTTTTAGCGCATGATTGTACATTTGAGCTGAATGTGTCAAAATCTTAAAAATTAACAGGTGCCCAAGCAATTTCATGCTAGAATCATCATCCGGATGCCAAAATAAACTAAATATAGCAAAAGATTTGAGTGCACAACGTTTGGTTTAGGTTTGACAGCCATAATCAGCATTTGTGTACATTTGAGCTGAATGTGTCAAAATCTTAAAAATTAACAGGTGCCCAAGCAATTTCATGCTAGAATCATCATCCGGATGCCAAAATAAACTAAATATAGCAAAAGATTTGAGTGCACAACATTTGGTTTAGGTTTGACAGCCATAATCACCTTTTTATTGCTTTAAATGCGTTTGTAGCGCATGATTGTACATTTGAGCTGAATGTGTCAAAATCTTAAAAATTAACAGGTGCCCAAGCAATTTCATGCTAGAATCATCATCCGGATGCCAAAATAAACTAAATATAGCAAAAGATTTGAGTGCACAACGTTTGGTTTAGGTTTGACAGCCATAATCAGCAATTGTGTACATTTGAGCTGAATGTGTCAAAATCTTAAAAATTAACAGGTGCCCAAGCAATTTCATGCTAGAATCATCATCCGGATGCCAAAATAAACTAAATATAGCAAAAGATTTGAGTGCACAACGTTTGGTTTAGGTTTGACAGCCATAATCACCTTTTTATTGCTTTAAATGCGTTTTTAGCGCATGATTGTACATTTGAGCTGAATGTGTCAAAATCTTAAAAATTAACAGGTGCCCAAGCAATTTCATGCTAGAATCATCATCCGGATGCCAAAATAAACTAAATACAGCAAAAGATTTGAGTGCACAACGTTTGGTTTAGATTTGACAGCCATAATCAGCAATTGTGTACATTTGAGCTGAATGTGTCAAAATCTTAAAAATTAACAGGTGCCCAAGCAATTTCATGCTAGAATCATCATCCGGATGCCAAAATAAACTAAATACAGCAAAAGATTTGAGTGCACAACGTTTGGTTTAGGTTTGACAGCCATAATCACCTTTTTATTGCTTTAAATGCGTTTTTAGCGCATGATTGTACATTTGAGCTGAATGTGTCAAAATCTTAAAAATTAACAGGTGCCCAAGCAATTTCATGCTAGAATCATCATCCGGATGCCAAAATAAACTAAATACAGCAAAAGATTTGAGTGCACAACGTTTGGTTTAGATTTGACAGCCATAATCAGCAATTGTGTACATTTGAGCTGAATGTGTCAAAATCTTAAAAATTAACAGGTGCCCAAGCAATTTCATGCTAGAATCATCATCCGGATGCCAAAATAAACTAAATACAGCAAAAGATTTGAGTGCACAACGTTTGGTTTAGGTTTGACAGCCATAATCACCTTTTTATTGCTTTAAATGCGTTTTTAGCGCATGATTGTACATTTGAGCTGAATGTGTCAAAATCTTAAAAATTAACAGGTGCCCAAGCAATTTCATGCTAGAATCATCATCCGGATGCCAAAATAAACTAAATACAGCAAAAGATTTGAGTGCACAACGTTTGGTTTAGATTTGACAGCCATAATCAGCAATTGTGTACATTTGAGCTGAATGTGTCAAAATCTTAAAAATTAACAGGTGCCCAAGCAATTTCATGCTAGAATCATCATCCGGATGCCAAAATAAACTAAATACAGCAAAAGATTTGAGTGCACAACGTTTGGTTTAGGTTTGACAGCCATAATCACCTTTTTATTGCTTTAAATGCGTTTTTAGCGCATGATTGTACATTTGAGCTGAATGTGTCAAAATCTTAAAAATTAACAGGTGCCCAAGCAATTTCATGCTAGAATCATCATCCGGATGCCAAAATAAACAAAATACAGCAAAAGATTTGAGTGCACAACGTTTGGTTTAGATTTGACAGCCATAATCAGCAATTGTGTACATTTGAGCTGAATGTGTCAAATTCTTAAAAATTAACAGGTGCCCAAGCAATTTCATGCTAGAATCATCATCCGGATGCCAAAATAAACTAAATACAGCAAAAGATTTGAGTGCACAACGTTTGGTTTAGATTTGACAGCCATAATCAGCAATTGTGTACATTTGAGCTGAATGTGTCAAAATCTTAAAAATTAACAGGTGCCCAAGCAATTTCATGCTAGAATCATCATCCGGATGCCAAAATAAACTAAATATAGCAAAAGATTTGAGTGCACAACGTTTGGTTTAGGTTTGACAGCCATAATCACCTTTTTATTGCTTTAAATGCGTTTTTAGCGCATGATTGTACATTTGAGCTGAATGTGTCAAAATCTTAAAAATTAACAGGTGCCCAAGCAATTTCATGCTAGAATCATCATCCGGATGCCAAAATAAACTAAATACAGCAAAAGATTTGAGTGCACAACGTTTGGTTTAGATTTGACAGCCATAATCAGCAATTGTGTACATTTGAGCTGAATGTGTCAAAATCTTAAAAATTAACAGGTGCCCAAGCAATTTCATGCTAGAATCATCATCCGGATGCCAAAATAAACTAAATACAGCAAAAGATTTGAGTGCACAACGTTTGGTTTAGGTTTGACAGCCATAATCACCTTTTTATTGCTTTAAATGCGTTTTTAGCGCATGATTGTACATTTGAGCTGAATGTGTCAAAATCTTAAAAATTAACAGGTGCCCAAGCAATTTCATGCTAGAATCATCATCCGGATGCCAAAATAAACAAAATACAGCAAAAGATTTGAGTGCACAACGTTTGGTTTAGATTTGACAGCCATAATCAGCAATTGTGTACATTTGAGCTGAATGTGTCAAATTCTTAAAAATTAACAGGTGCCCAAGCAATTTCATGCTAGAATCATCATCCGGATGCCAAAATAAACTAAATACAGCAAAAGATTTGAGTGCACAACGTTTGGTTTAGGTTTGACAGCCATAATCAGCAATTGTGTACATTTGAGCTGAATGTGTCAAAATCTTAAAAATTAACAGGTGCCCAAGCAATTTCATGCTAGAATCATCATCCGGATGCCAAAATAAACTAAATACAGCAAAAGATTTGAGTGCACAACGTTTGGTTTAGATTTGACAGCCATAATCAGCAATTGTGTACATTTGAGCTGAATGTGTCAAAATCTTAAAAATTAACAGGTGCCCAAGCAATTTCATGCTAGAATCATCATCCGGATGCCAAAATAAACTAAATACAGCAAAAGATTTGAGTGCACAACGTTTGGTTTAGGTTTGACAGCCATAATCACCTTTTTATTGCTTTAAATGCGTTTTTAGCGCATGATTGTACATTTGAGCTGAATGTGTCAAAATCTTAAAAATTAACAGGTGCCCAAGCAATTTCATGCTAGAATCATCATCCGGATGCCAAAATAAACTAAATATAGCAAAAGATTTGAGTGCACAACATTTGGTTTAGGTTTGACAGCCATAATCACCTTTTTATTGCTTTAAATGCGTTTGTAGCGCATGATTGTACATTTGAGCTGAATGTGTCAAAATCTTAAAAATTAACAGGTGCCCAAGCAATTTCATGCTAGAATCATCATCCGGATGCCAAAATAAACTAAATACAGCAAAAGATTTGAGTGCACAACGTTTGGTTTAGATTTGACAGCCATAATCAGCAATTGTGTACATTTGAGCTGAATGTGTCAAAATCTTAAAAATTAACAGGTGCCCAAGCAATTTCATGCTAGAATCATCATCCGGATGCCAAAATAAACTAAATACAGCAAAAGATTTGAGTGCACAACGTTTGGTTTAGGTTTGACAGCCATAATCACCTTTTTATTGCTTTAAATGCGTTTTTAGCGCATGATTGTACATTTGAGCTGAATGTGTCAACATCTTAAAAATTAACAGGTGCCCAAGCAATTTCATGCTAGAATCATCATCCGGATGCCAAAATAAACTAAATATAGCAAAAGATTTGAGTGCACAACGTTTGGTTTAGGTTTGACAGCCATAATCAGCAATTGTGTACATTTGAGCTGAATGTGTCAAAATCTTAAAAATTAACAGGTGCCCAAGCAATTTCATGCTAGAATCATCATCCGGATGCCAAAATAAACTAAATATAGCAAAAGATTTGAGTGCACAACGTTTGGTTTAGGTTTGACAGCCATAATCACCTTTTTATTGCTTTAAATGCGTTTGTAGCGCATGATTGTACATTTGAGCTGAATGTGTCAAAATCTTAAAAATTAACAGGTGCCCAAGCAATTTCATGCTAGAATCATCATCCGGATGCCAAAATAAACTAAATACAGCAAAAGATTTGAGTGCACAACGTTTGGTTTAGATTTGACAGCCATAATCAGCAATTGTGTACATTTGAGCTGAATGTGTCAAAATCTTAAAAATTAACAGGTGCCCAAGCAATTTCATGCTAGAATCATCATCCGGATGCCAAAATAAACTAAATATAGCAAAAGATTTGAGTGCACAACGTTTGGTTTAGGTTTGACAGCCATAATCACCTTTTTATTGCTTTAAATGCGTTTGTAGCGCATGATTGTACATTTGAGCTGAATGTGTCAAAATCTTAAAAATTAACAGGTGCCCAAGCAATTTCATGCTAGAATCATCATCCGGATGCCAAAATAAACTAAATATAGCAAAAGATTTGAGTGCACAACATTTGGTTTAGGTTTGACAGCCATAATCACCTTTTTATTGCTTTAAATGCGTTTGTAGCGCATGATTGTACATTTGAGCTGAATGTGTCAAAATCTTAAAAATTAACAGGTGCCCAAGCAATTTCATGCTAGAATCATCATCCGGATGCCAAAATAAACTAAATACAGCAAAAGATTTGAGTGCACAACGTTTGGTTTAGATTTGACAGCCATAATCAGCAATTGTGTACATTTGAGCTGAATGTGTCAAAATCTTAAAAATTAACAGGTGCCCAAGCAATTTCATGCTAGAATCATCATCCGGATGCCAAAATAAACTAAATACAGCAAAAGATTTGAGTGCACAACGTTTGGTTTAGGTTTGACAGCCATAATCACCTTTTTATTGCTTTAAATGCGTTTTTAGCGCATGATTGTACATTTGAGCTGAATGTGTCAAAATCTTAAAAATTAACAGGTGCCCAAGCAATTTCATGCTAGAATCATCATCCGGATGCCAAAATAAACTAAATACAGCAAAAGATTTGAGTGCACAACGTTTGGTTTAGATTTGACAGCCATAATCAGCAATTGTGTACATTTGAGCTGAATGTGTCAAAATCTTAAAAATTAACAGGTGCCCAAGCAATTTCATGCTAGAATCATCATCCGGATGCCAAAATAAACTAAATACAGCAAACGATTTGAGTGCACAACGTTTGGTTTAGGTTTGACAGCCATAATCACCTTTTTATTGCTTTAAATGCGTTTTTAGCGCATGATTGTACATTTGAGCTGAATGTGTCAAAATCTTAAAAATTAACAGGTGCCCAAGCAATTTCATGCTAGAATCATCATCCGGATGCCAAAATAAACTAAATACAGCAAAAGATTTGAGTGCACAACGTTTGGTTTAGATTTGACAGCCATAATCAGCAATTGTGTACATTTGAGCTGAATGTGTCAAAATCTTAAAAATTAACAGGTGCCCAAGCAATTTCATGCTAGAATCATCATCCGGATGCCAAAATAAACTAAATACAGCAAAAGATTTGAGTGCACAACGTTTGGTTTAGGTTTGACAGCCATAATCACCTTTTTATTGCTTTAAATGCGTTTTTAGCGCATGATTGTACATTTGAGCTGAATGTGTCAAAATCTTAAAAATTAACAGGTGCCCAAGCAATTTCATGCTAGAATCATCATCCGGATGCCAAAATAAACTAAATACAGCAAAAGATTTGAGTGCACAACGTTTGGTTTAGATTTGACAGCCATAATCAGCAATTGTGTACATTTGAGCTGAATGTGTCAAAATCTTAAAAATTAACAGGTGCCCAAGCAATTTCATGCTAGAATCATCATCCGGATGCCAAAATAAACTAAATACAGCAAAAGATTTGAGTGCACAACGTTTGGTTTAGGTTTGACAGCCATAATCACCTTTTTATTGCTTTAAATGCGTTTTTAGCGCATGATTGTACATTTGAGCTGAATGTGTCAAAATCTTAAAAATTAACAGGTGCCCAAGCAATTTCATGCTAGAATCATCATCCGGATGCCAAAATAAACTAAATACAGCAAAAGATTTGAGTGCACAACGTTTGGTTTAGATTTGACAGCCATAATCAGCAATTGTGTACATTTGAGCTGAATGTGTCAAAATCTTAAAAATTAACAGGTGCCCAAGCAATTTCATGCTAGAATCATCATCCGGATGCCAAAATAAACTAAATACAGCAAAAGATTTGAGTGCACAACGTTTGGTTTAGGTTTGACAGCCATAATCACCTTTTTATTGCTTTAAATGCGTTTTTAGCGCATGATTGTACATTTGAGCTGAATGTGTCAAAATCTTAAAAATTAACAGGTGCCCAAGCAATTTCATGCTAGAATCATCATCCGGATGCCAAAATAAACAAAATACAGCAAAAGATTTGAGTGCACAACGTTTGGTTTAGATTTGACAGCCATAATCAGCAATTGTGTACATTTGAGCTGAATGTGTCAAATTCTTAAAAATTAACAGGTGCCCAAGCAATTTCATGCTAGAATCATCATCCGGATGCCAAAATAAACTAAATACAGCAAAAGATTTGAGTGCACAACGTTTGGTTTAGATTTGACAGCCATAATCAGCAATTGTGTACATTTGAGCTGAATGTGTCAAAATCTTAAAAATTAACAGGTGCCCAAGCAATTTCATGCTAGAATCATCATCCGGATGCCAAAATAAACTAAATATAGCAAAAGATTTGAGTGCACAACGTTTGGTTTAGGTTTGACAGCCATAATCACCTTTTTATTGCTTTAAATGCGTTTGTAGCGCATGATTGTACATTTGAGCTGAATGTGTCAAAATCTTAAAAATTAACAGGTGCCCAAGCAATTTCATGCTAGAATCATCATCCGGATGCCAAAATAAACTAAATATAGCAAAAGATTTGAGTGCACAACATTTGGTTTAGGTTTGACAGCCATAATCACCTTTTTATTGCTTTAAATGCGTTTGTAGCGCATGATTGTACATTTGAGCTGAATGTGTCAAAATCTTAAAAATTAACAGGTGCCCAAGCAATTTCATGCTAGAATCATCATCCGGATGCCAAAATAAACTAAATACAGCAAAAGATTTGAGTGCACAACGTTTGGTTTAGATTTGACAGCCATAATCAGCAATTGTGTACATTTGAGCTGAATGTGTCAAAATCTTAAAAATTAACAGGTGCCCAAGCAATTTCATGCTACAATCATCATCCGGATGCCAAAATAAACTAAATACAGCAAAAGATTTGAGTGCACAACGTTTGGTTTAGGTTTGACAGCCATAATCACCTTTTTATTGCTTTAAATGCGTTTTTAGCGCATGATTGTACATTTGAGCTGAATGTGTCAACATCTTAAAAATTAACAGGTGCCCAAGCAATTTCATGCTAGAATCATCATCCGGATGCCAAAATAAACTAAATATAGCAAAAGATTTGAGTGCACAACGTTTGGTTTAGGTTTGACAGCCATAATCAGCAATTGTGTACATTTGAGCTGAATGTGTCAAAATCTTAAAAATTAACAGGTGCCCAAGCAATTTCATGCTAGAATCATCATCCGGATGCCAAAATAAACTAAATATAGCAAAAGATTTGAGTGCACAACGTTTGGTTTAGGTTTGACAGCCATAATCACCTTTTTATTGCTTTAAATGCGTTTGTAGCGCATGATTGTACATTTGAGCTGAATGTGTCAAAATCTTAAAAATTAACAGGTGCCCAAGCAATTTCATGCTAGAATCATCATCCGGATGCCAAAATAAACTAAATACAGCAAAAGATTTGAGTGCACAACGTTTGGTTTAGATTTGACAGCCATAATCAGCAATTGTGTACATTTGAGCTGAATGTGTCAAAATCTTAAAAATTAACAGGTGCCCAAGCAATTTCATGCTAGAATCATCATCCGGATGCCAAAATAAACTAAATATAGCAAAAGATTTGAGTGCACAACGTTTGGTTTAGGTTTGACAGCCATAATCACCTTTTTATTGCTTTAAATGCGTTTGTAGCGCATGATTGTACATTTGAGCTGAATGTGTAAAAATCTTAAAAATTAACAGGTGCCCAAGCAATTTCATGCTAGAATCATCATCCGGATGCCAAAATAAACTAAATATAGCAAAAGATTTGAGTGCACAACATTTGGTTTAGGTTTGACAGCCATAATCACCTTTTTATTGCTTTAAATGCGTTTGTAGCGCATGATTGTACATTTGAGCTGAATGTGTCAAAATCTTAAAAATTAACAGGTGCCCAAGCAATTTCATGCTAGAATCATCATCCGGATGCCAAAATAAACTAAATACAGCAAAAGATTTGAGTGCACAACGTTTGGTTTAGATTTGACAGCCATAATCAGCAATTGTGTACATTTGAGCTGAATGTGTCAAAATCTTAAAAATTAACAGGTGCCCAAGCAATTTCATGCTAGAATCATCATCCGGATGCCAAAATAAACTAAATACAGCAAAAGATTTGAGTGCACAACGTTTGGTTTAGGTTTGACAGCCATAATCACCTTTTTATTGCTTTAAATGCGTTTTTAGCGCATGATTGTACATTTGAGCTGAATGTGTCAAAATCTTAAAAATTAACAGGTGCCCAAGCAATTTCATGCTAGAATCATCATCCGGATGCCAAAATAAACTAAATACAGCAAAAGATTTGAGTGCACAACGTTTGGTTTAGATTTGACAGCCATAATCAGCAATTGTGTACATTTGAGCTGAATGTGTCAAAATCTTAAAAATTAACAGGTGCCCAAGCAATTTCATGCTAGAATCATCATCCGGATGCCAAAATAAACTAAATATAGCAAAAGATTTGAGTGCACAACGTTTGGTTTAGGTTTGACAGCCATAATCACCTTTTTATTGCTTTAAATGCGTTTGTAGCGCATGATTGTACATTTGAGCTGAATGTGTCAAAATCTTAAAAATTAACAGGTGCCCAAGCAATTTCATGCTAGAATCATCATCCGGATGCCAAAATAAACTAAATACAGCAAAAGATTTGAGTGCACAACGTTTGGTTTAGATTTGACAGCCATAATCAGCAATTGTGTACATTTGAGCTGAATGTGTCAAAATCTTAAAAATTAACAGGTGCCCAAGTAATTTCATGCTAGAATCATCATCCGGATGCCAAAATAAACTAAATACAGCAAAAGATTTGAGTGCACAACGTTTGGTTTGGGTTTGACAGCTATAATCACCTTTTATTGCTTTAAATGCGTTTTTAGCGCATGATTGTACATTTGAGCTGAATGTGTCAAAATCTTAAAAATTTACAGGTGCCCAAGCAATTTCATGCTAGAATCATCATCCGGATGCCAAAATAAACTAAATACAGCAAAGGATTTGAGTGCACAACGTTTGGTTTAGATTTGACAGCCATAATCAGCAATTGTGTACATTTGAGCTGAATGTGTCAAAATCTTAAAAATTAACAGGTGCCCAAGCAATTTCATGCTAGAATCATCATCCGGATGCCAAAATAAACTAAATACAGCAAAAGATTTGAGTGCACAACGTTTGGTTTAGGTTTGACAGCCATAATCACCTTTTTATTGCTTTAAATGCGTTTTTAGCGCATGATTGTACATTTGAGCTGAATGTGTCAAAATCTTAAAAATTAACAGGTGCCCAAGCAATTTCATGCTAGAATCATCATCCGGATGCCAAAATAAACTAAATATAGCAAAAGATTTGAGTGCACAACGTTTGGTTTAGGTTTGACAGCCATAATCAGCATTTGTGTACATTTGAGCTGAATGTGTCAAAATCTTAAAAATTAACAGGTGCCCAAGCAATTTCATGCTAGAATCATCATCCGGATGCCAAAATAAACTAAATATAGCAAAAGATTTGAGTGCACAACATTTGGTTTAGGTTTGACAGCCATAATCACCTTTTTATTGCTTTAAATGCGTTTGTAGCGCATGATTGTACATTTGAGCTGAATGTGTCAAAATCTTAAAAATTAACAGGTGCCCAAGCAATTTCATGCGAGAATCATCATCCGGATGCCAAAATAAACTAAATACAGCAAAAGATTTGAGTGCACAACGTTTGGTTTAGATTTGACAGCCATAATCAGCAATTGTGTACATTTGAGCTGAATGTGTCAAAATCTTAAAAATTAACAGGTGCCCAAGCAATTTCATGCTAGAATCATCATCCGGATGCCAAAATAAACTAAATACAGCAAAAGATTTGAGTGCACAACGTTTGGTTTAGGTTTGACAGCCATAATCACCTTTTTATTGCTTTAAATGCGTTTTTAGCGCATGATTGTACATTTGAGCTGAATGTGTCAAAATCTTAAAAATTAACAGGTGCCCAAGCAATTTCATGCTAGAATCATCATCCGGATGCCAAAATAAACTAAATACAGCAAAAGATTTGAGTGCACAACGTTTGGTTTAGATTTGACAGCCATAATCAGCAATTGTGTACATTTGAGCTGAATGTGTCAAAATCTTAAAAATTAACAGGTGCCCAAGCAATTTCATGCTAGAATCATCATCCGGATGCCAAAATAAACTAAATACAGCAAAAGATTTGAGTGCACAACGTTTGGTTTAGATTTGACAGCCATAATCAGCAATTGTGTACATTTGAGCTGAATGTGTCAAAATCTTAAAAATTAACAGGTGCCCAAGCAATTTCATGCTAGAATCATCATCCGGATGCCAAAATAAACTAAATACAGCAAAAGATTTGAGTGCACAACGTTTGGTTTAGATTTGACAGCCATAATCAGCAATTGTGTACATTTGAGCTGAATGTGTCAAAATCTTAAAAATTAACAGGTGCCCAAGCAATTTCATGCTAGAATCATCATCCGGATGCCAAAATGAACTAAATACAGCAAAAGATTTGAGTGCACAACGTTTGGTTTAGGTTTGACAGCCATAATCACCTTTTTATTGCTTTAAATGCGTTTTTAGCGCATGATTGTACATTTGAGCTGAATGTGTCAACATCTTAAAAATTAACAGGTGCCCAAGCAATTTCATGCTAGAATCATCATCCGGATGCCAAAATAAACTAAATATAGCAAAAGATTTGAGTGCACAACATTTGGTTTAGGTTTGACAGCCATAATCACCTTTTTATTGCTTTAAATGCGTTTGTAGCGCATGATTGTACATTTGAGCTGAATGTGTCAAAATCTTAAAAATTAACAGGTGCCCAAGCAATTTCATGCTAGAATCATCATCCGGATGCCAAAATAAACTAAATACAGCAAAAGATTTGAGTGCACAACGTTTGGTTTAGATTTGACAGCCATAATCAGCAATTGTGTACATTTGAGCTGAATGTGTCAAAATCTTAAAATTAACAGGTGCCCAAGCAATTTCATGCTAGAATCATCATCCGGATGCCAAAATAAACTAAATACAGCAAAAGATTTGAGTGCACAACGTTTGGTTTAGGTTTGACAGCCATAATCACCTTTTTATTGCTTTAAATGCGTTTTTAGCGCATGATTGTACATTTGAGCTGAATGTGTCAAAATCTTAAAAATTAACAGGTGCCCAAGCAATTTCATGCTAGAATCATCATCCGGATGCCAAAATAAACTAAATACAGCAAAAGATTTGAGTGCACAACGTTTGGTTTAGATTTGACAGCCATAATCAGCAATTGTGTACATTTGAGCTGAATGTGTCAAAATCTTAAAAATTAACAGGTGCCCAAGCAATTTCATGCTAGAATCATCATCCGGATGCCAAAATAAACTAAATACAGCAAAAGATTTGAGTGCACAACGTTTGGTTTAGGTTTGACAGCCATAATCACCTTTTTATTGCTTTAAATGCGTTTTTAGCGCATGATTGTACATTTGAGCTGAATGTGTCAAAATCTTAAAAATTAACAGGTGCCCAAGCAATTTCATGCTAGAATCATCATCCGGATGCCAAAATAAACTAAATACAGCAAAAGATTTGAGTGCACAACGTTTGGTTTAGATTTGACAGCCATAATCAGCAATTGTGTACATTTGAGCTGAATGTGTCAAAATCTTAAAAATTAACAGGTGCCCAAGCAATTTCATGCTAGAATCATCATCCGGATGCCAAAATAAACTAAATACAGCAAAAGATTTGAGTGCACAACGTTTGGTTTAGGTTTGACAGCCATAATCACCTTTTTATTGCTTTAAATGCGTTTTTAGCGCATGATTGTACATTTGAGCTGAATGTGTCAAAATCTTAAAAATTAACAGGTGCCCAAGCAATTTCATGCTAGAATCATCATCCGGATGCCAAAATAAACTAAATACAGCAAAAGATTTGAGTGCACAACGTTTGGTTTAGATTTGACAGCCATAATCAGCAATTGTGTACATTTGAGCTGAATGTGTCAAAATCTTAAAAATTAACAGGTGCCCAAGCAATTTCATGCTAGAATCATCATCCGGATGCCAAAATAAACTAAATACAGCAAAAGATTTGAGTGCACAACGTTTGGTTTAGGTTTGACAGCCATAATCACCTTTTTATTGCTTTAAATGCGTTTTTAGCGCATGATTGTACATTTGAGCTGAATTTGTCAAAATCTTAAAAATTAACAGGTGCCCAAGCAATTTCATGCTAGAATCATCATCCGGATGCCAAAATAAACTAAATACAGCAAAAGATTTGAGTGCACAACGTTTGGTTTAGATTTGACAGCCATAATCAGCAATTGTGTACATTTGAGCTGAATGTGTCAAAATCTTAAAAATTAACAGGTGCCCAAGCAATTTCATGCTAGAATCATCATCCGGATGCCAAAATAAACTAAATACAGCAAAAGATTTGAGTGCACAACGTTTGGTTTACGTTTGACAGCCATAATCACCTTTTTATTGCTTTAAATGCGTTTTTAGCGCATGATTGTACATTTGAGCTGAATGTGTCAAAATCTTAAAAATTAACAGGTGCCCAAGCAATTTCATGCTAGAATCATCATCCGGATGCCAAAATAAACTAAATACAGCAAAAGATTTGAGTGCACAACGTTTGGTTTAGATTTGACAGCCATAATCAGCAATTGTGTACATTTGAGCTGAATGTGTCAAAATCTTAAAAATTAACAGGTGCCCAAGCAATTTCATGCTAGAATCATCATCCGGATGCCAAAATAAACTAAATACAGCAAAAGATTTGAGTGCACAACGTTTGGTTTAGGTTTGACAGCCATAATCACCTTTTTATTGCTTTAAATGCGTTTTTAGCGCATGATTGTACATTTGAGCTGAATGTGTCAAAATCTTAAAAATTAACAGGTGCCCAAGCAATTTCATGCTAGAATCATCATCCGGATGCCAAAATAAACTAAATACAGCAAAAGATTTGAGTGCACAACGTTTGGTTTAGATTTGACAGCCATAATCAGCAATTGTGTACATTTGAGCTGAATGTGTCAAAATCTTAAAAATTAACAGGTGCCCAAGCAATTTCATGCTAGAATCATCATCCGGATGCCAAAATAAACTAAATACAGCAAAAGATTTGAGTGCACAACGTTTGGTTTAGGTTTGACAGCCATAATCACCTTTTTATTGCTTTAAATGCGTTTTAGCGCATGATTGTACATTTGAGCTGAATGTGTCAAAATCTTAAAAATTAACAGGTGCCCAAGCAATTTCATGCTAGAATCATCATCCGGATGCCAAAATAAACTAAATACAGCAAAAGATTTGAGTGCACAACGTTTGGTTTAGATTTGACAGCCATAATCAGCAATTGTGTACATTTGAGCTGAATGTGTCAAAATCTTAAAAATTAACAGGTGCCCAAGCAATTTCATGCTAGAATCATCATCCGGATGCCAAAATAAACTAAATACAGCAAAAGATTTGAGTGCACAACGTTTGGTTTAGGTTTGACAGCCATAATCACCTTTTTATTGCTTTAAATGCGTTTTTAGCGCATGATTGTACATTTGAGCTGAATGTGTCAAAATCTTAAAAATTAACAGGTGCCCAAGCAATTTCATGCTAGAATCATCATCCGGATGCCAAAATAAACTAAATACAGCAAAAGATTTGAGTGCACAACGTTTGGTTTAGATTTGACAGCCATAATCAGCAATTGTGTACATTTGAGCTGAATGTGTCAAAATCTTAAAAATTAACAGGTGCCCAAGCAATTTCATGCTAGAATCATCATCCGGATGCCAAAATAAACTAAATACAGCAAAAGATTTGAGTGCACAACGTTTGGTTTAGGTTTGACAGCCATAATCACCTTTTTATTGCTTTAAATGCGTTTTTAGCGCATGATTGTACATTTGAGCTGAATGTGTCAAAATCTTAAAAATTAACAGGTGCCCAAGCAATTTCATGCTAGAATCATCATCCGGATGCCAAAATAAACTAAATACAGCAAAAGATTTGAGTGCACAACGTTTGGTTTAGATTTGACAGCCATAATCAGCAATTGTGTACATTTGAGCTGAATGTGTCAAAATCGTAAAAATTAACAGGTGCCCAAGCAATTTCATGCTAGAATCATCATCCGGATGCCAAAATAAACTAAATACAGCAAAAGATTTGAGTGCACAACGTTTGGTTTAGGTTTGACAGCCATAATCACCTTTTTATTGCTTTAAATGCGTTTTTAGCGCATGATTGTACATTTGAGCTGAATGTGTCAAAATCTTAAAAATTAACAGGTGCCCAAGCAATTTCATGCTAGAATCATCATCCGGATGCCAAAATAAACTAAATACAGCAAAAGATTTGAGTGCACAACGTTTGGTTTAGATTTGACAGCCATAATCAGCAATTGTGTACATTTGAGCTGAATGTGTCAAAATCTTAAAAATTAACAGGTGCCCAAGCAATTTCATGCTAGAATCATCATCCGGATGCCAAAATAAACTAAATACAGCAAAAGATTTGAGTGCACAACGTTTGGTTTAGGTTTGACAGCCATAATCACCTTTTTATTGCTTTAAATGCGTTTTTAGCGCATGATTGTACATTTGAGCTGAATGTGTCAAAATCTTAAAAATTAACAGGTGCCCAAGCAATTTCATGCTAGAATCATCATCCGGATGCCAAAATAAACTAAATACAGCAAAAGATTTGAGTGCACAACGTTTGGTTTAGATTTGACAGCCATAATCAGCAATTGTGTACATTTGAGCTGAATGTGTCAAAATCTTAAAAATTAACAGGTGCCCAAGCAATTTCATGCTAGAATCATCATCCGGATGCCAAAATAAACTAAATACAGCAAAAGATTTGAGTGCACAACGTTTGGTTTAGGTTTGACAGCCATAATCACCTTTTTATTGCTTTAAATGCGTTTTTAGCGCATGATTGTACATTTGAGCTGAATGTGTCAAAATCTTAAAAATTAACAGGTGCCCAAGCAATTTCATGCTAGAATCATCATCCGGATGCCAAAATAAACTAAATACAGCAAAAGATTTGAGTGCACAACGTTTGGTTTAGATTTGACAGCCATAATCAGCAATTGTGTACATTTGAGCTGAATGTGTCAAAATCTTAAAAATTAACAGGTGCCCAAGCAATTTCATGCTAGAATCATCATCCGGATGCCAAAATAAACTAAATACAGCAAAAGATTTGAGTGCACAACGTTTGGTTTAGGTTTGACAGCCATAATCACCTTTTATTGCTTTAAATGCGTTTTTAGCGCATGATTGTACATTTGAGCTGAATGTGTCAAAATCTTAAAAATTAACAGGTGCCCAAGCAATTTCATGCTAGAATCATCATCCGGATGCCAAAATAAACTAAATACAGCAAAAGATTTGAGTGCACAACGTTTGGTTTAGATTTGACAGCCATAATCAGCAATTGTGTACATTTGAGCTGAATGTGTCAAAATCTTAAAAATTAACAGGTGCCCAAGCAATTTCATGCTAGAATCATCATCCGGATGCCAAAATAAACTAAATACAGCAAAAGATTTGAGTGCACAACGTTTGGTTTAGGTTTGACAGCCATAATCACCTTTTTATGCTTTAAATGCGTTTTTAGCGCATGATTGTACATTTGAGCTGAATGTGTCAAAATCTTAAAAATTAACAGGTGCCCAAGCAATTTCATGCTAGAATCATCATCCGGATGCCAAAATAAACTAAATATAGCAAAAGATTTGAGTGCACAACGTTTGGTTTAGGTTTGACAGCCATAATCACCTTTTTATTGCTTTAAATGCGTTTTTAGCGCATGATTGTACATTTGAGCTGAATGTGTCAAAATCTTAAAAATTAACAGGTGCCCAAGCAATTTCATGCTAGAATCATCATCCGGATGCCAAAATAAACTAAATACAGCAAAAGATTTGAGTGCACAACGTTTGGTTTAGATTTGACAGCCATAATCAGCAATTGTGTACATTTGAGCTGAATGTGTCAAAATCTTAAAAATTAACAGGTGCCCAAGCAATTTCATGCTAGAATCATCATCCGGATGCCAAAATAAACTAAATACAGCAAAAGATTTGAGTGCACAACGTTTGGTTTAGGTTTGACAGCCATAATCACCTTTTTATTGCTTTAAATGCGTTTTTAGCGCATGATTGTACATTTGAGCTGAATGTGTCAAAATCTTAAAAATTAACAGGTGCCCAAGCAATTTCATGCTAGAATCATCATCCGGATGCCAAAATAAACTAAATACAGCAAAAGATTTGAGTGCACAACGTTTGGTTTAGATTTGACAGCCATAATCAGCAATTGTGTACATTTGAGCTGAATGTGTCAAAAT